>NC_091382.1:9918919-9986419 GCF_038502225.1 Cherax quadricarinatus
GTCTCTGTATTGTGTAATGTGTGTGTTGGTGTCTCTGTATTGTGTAATGTGTGTGTTGGTGTCTCTGTATTGTGCAGTCTGTGTGTTGGTGTCTCTGTATTGTGTAATGTGTGTGTTGGTGTCTCTGTATTGTGTAATGTGTGTGTTGGTGTCTCTGTATTGTGCAGTCTGTGTGTTGGTGTCTCTGTATTGTGTAATGTGTGTGTTGGTGTCTCTGTATTGTGTAATGTGTGTGTTGGTGTCTCTGTATTGTGTAATGTGTGTGTTGGTGTCTCTGTATTGTGCAGTCTGTGTGTTGGTGTCTCTGTATTGTGTAATGTGTGTGTTGGTGTCTCTGTATTGTGTAATGTGTGTGTTGGTGTCTCTGTATTGTGTAATGTGTGTGTTGGTGTCTCTGTATTGTGCAGTATGTGTGTTGGTGTCTCTGTATTGTGTAATGTGTGTGTTGGTGTCTCTGTATTGTGCAGTCTGTGTGTTGGTGTCTCTGTATTGTGCAGTCTGTGTGTTGGTGTCTCTGTATTGTGTAATGTGTGTGTTGGTGTCTCTGTATTCTGTAATGTGTGTGTTGGTGTCTCTGTATTGTGCAGTCTGTGTGTTGGTGTCTCTGTATTGTGTAATGTGTGTGTTGGTGTCTCTGTATTGTGTAATGTGTGTGTTGGTGTCTCTGTATTGTGTAATGTGTGTGTTGGTGTCTCTGTATTGTGTAATGTGTGTGTTGGTGTCTCTGTATTGTGTAATGTGTGTGTTGGTGTCTCTGTATTGTGCAGTCTGTGTGTTGGTGTCTCTGTATTGTGTAATGTGTGTGTTGGTGTCTCTGTATTGTGTAATGTGTGTGTTGGTGTCTCTGTATTGTGCAGTCTGTGTGTTGGTGTCTCTGTATTGTGTAATGTGTGTGTTGGTGTCTCTGTATTGTGTAATGTGTGTGTTGGTGTCTCTGTATTGTGTAATGTGTGTGTTGGTGTCTCTGTATTGTGCAGTCTGTGTGTTGGTGTCTCTGTATTGTGTAATGTGTGTGTTGGTGTCTCTGTATTGTGTAATGTGTGTGTTGGTGTCTCTGTATTGTGCAGTCTGTGTGTTGGTGTCTCTGTATTGTGTAATGTGTGTGTTGGTGTCTCTGTATTGTGTAATGTGTGTGTTGGTGTCTCTGTATTGTGTAATGTGTGTGTTGGTGTCTCTGTATTGTGTAATGTGTGTGTTGGTGTCTCTGTACTGTGTGTGTTTTGTGTATCAGTATTGTGTAATTGTCTCTGTATTGTATAATGTGTATGTTATTGTCTCAGTATTGTGTAATGTGTGTGTTGTGTTGTCTCAGTATTGTGTAATGTGTGTTTTGTGTCTCAGTATTGTGTAATGTGTGCGCTGTGTCTCAGTATTGTGTAATGTGTGTGTTGAATTGTGTCTCAGTATTGTGCAATGTGTGCGTTGTGTCTCAGTATTGTGTAATGTGTTGTGTCTCAGTATTGTGAAATGTGTTGTGTTGTGTCTCAGTATTGTGTAGTGTGTGTGTTGTCTCAGTATTGTGTAATGTGTGTTGTGTTGTGTCTCAGTATTGTGTAATGTGTTGTGTTGTGTCTCAGTATTGTGTAGTGTGTGTGTTGTCTCAGTATTGTGTAGTGTGTGTGTTGTCTCAGTATTGTGTAGTTTGTATGTTGTCTCAGTATTGTGTAGTGTGTGTGTTGTCTCAGTATTGTGTAGCGTGTGTGTTGTCTCAGTATTGTGTTGCGTGTGTGTTGTCTCAGTATTGTGTAGTGTGTGTGTTGTCTCAGTATTGTGTTGCGTGTGTGTTGTCTCAGTATTGTGTAGCGTGTGTGTTGTCTCAGTATTGTGTTGCGTGTGTGTTGTCTCAGTATTTATTGTGTAGCGTGTGTGTTGTCTCAGTATTGTGTTGCGTGTGTGTTGTCTCAGTATTGTGTAGCGTGTGTGTTGTCTCAGTATTGTGTAGTGTGTGTTGTCTCAGTATTGTGTTGCGTGTGTGTTGTCTCAGTATTGTGTAGCGTGTGTGTTGTCTCAGTATTGTGTAGCGTGTGTGTTGTCTCAGTATTGTGTAGCGTGTGTGTTGTCTCAGTATTGTGTTGCGTGTGTGTTGTCTCAGTATTGTGTAGCGTGTGTGTTGTCTCATTATTGTGTAGCGTGTGTGTTGTCTCAGTATTGTGTAGCGTGTGTGTTGTCTCAGTATTGTGTAGCGTGTGTGTTGTCTCAGTATTGTGTTGCGTGTGTGTTGTCTCAGTATTGTGTAGCGTGTGTGTTGTCTCAGTATTGTGTAGCGTGTGTGTTGTCTCAGTATTGTGTTGCGTGTGTGTTGTCTCAGTATTGTGTAGCGTGTGTGTTGTCTCAGTATTGTGTAGCGTGTGTGTTGTCTCAGTATTGTGTAGCGTGTGTGTTGTCTCAGTATTGTGTAGCGTGTGTGTTGTCTCAGTATTGTGTAGCGTGTGTGTTGTCTCAGTATTGTGTAGCGTGTGTGTTGTCTCAGTATTGTGTAGCGTGTGTGTTGTCTCAGTATTGTGTAGCGTGTGTGTTGTCTCAGTATTGTGTAGCGTGTGTGTTGTCTCAGTATTGTGTAGCGTGTGTGTTGTCTCAGTATTGTGTAGCGTGTGTGTTGTCTCAGTATTGTGTAGTGTGTGTGTTGTCTCAGTATTGTGTAGCGTGTGTGTTGTCTCAGTATTGTGTAGCGTGTGTGTTGTCTCAGTATTGTGTAGCGTGTGTGTTGTCTCAGTATTGTGTAGCGTGTGTGTTGTCTCAGTATTGTGTAGCGTGTGTGTTGTCTCAGTATTGTGTAGCGTGTGTGTTGTCTCAGTATTGTGTAGTGTGTGTGTTGTCTCAGTATTGTGTAGCGTGTGTGTTGTCTCAGTATTGTGTAGCGTGTGTGTTGTCTCAGTATTGTGTAGCGTGTGTGTTGTCTCAGTATTGTGTAGCGTGTGTGTTGTCTCAGTATTGTGTAGCGTGTGTGTTGTCTCAGTATTGTGTAGCGTGTGTGTTGTCTCAGTATTGTGTTGCGTGTGTGTTGTCTCAGTATTGTGTAGTGTGTGTGTTGTCTCAGTATTGTGTAGCGTGTGTGTTGTCTCAGTATTGTGTAGCGTGTGTGTTGTCTCAGTATTGTGTATTATTATTATTATAATCAAAAAGAAGCGCTAAGCCACAAGGACTATACAGCTCAGTATTGTGTAGCGTGTGTGTTGTCTCAGTATTGTGTAGCGTGTGTGTTGTCTCAGTATTGTGTAGCGTGTGTGTTGTCTCAGTATTGTGTAGCGTGTGTGTTGTCTCAGTATTGTGTAGCGTGTGTGTTGTCTCAGTATTGTGTAGCGTGTGTGTTGTCTCAGTATTGTGTAGCGTGTGTGTTGTCTCAGTATTGTGTAGTGTGTGTGTTGTCTCAGTATTGTGTAGCGTGTGTGTTGTCTCAGTATTGTGTTGCGTGTGTGTTGTCTCAGTATTGTGTAGCGTGTGTGTTGTCTCAGTATTGTGAAGCGTGTGTGTTGTCTCAGTATTATGTAGCGTGTGTGTTGTCTCAGTATTGTGTAGTGTGTGTGTTGTCTCAGTATTGTGTAGCGTGTGTGTTGTCTCAGTATTGTGTTGCGTGTGTGTTGTCTCAGTATTGTGTAGCGTGTGTGTTGTCTCAGTATTGTGTAGCGTGTGTGTTGTCTCAGTATTGTGTAGCGTGTGTGTTGTCTCAGTATTGTGTAGCGTGTGTGTTGTCTCAGTATTGTGTAGTGTGTGTGTTGTCTCAGTATTGTGTAGCGTGTGTGTTGTCTCAGTATTGTGTAGCGTGTGTGTTCTCAGTATTGTGTAGCGTGTGTGTTGTCTCAGTATTGTGTAGCGTGTGTGTTGTCTCAGTATTGTGTAGCGTGTGTGTTGTCTCAGTATTGTGTAGCGTGTGTGTTGTCTCAGTATTGTGTAGCGTGTGTGTTGTCTCAGTATTGTGTAGCGTGTGTGTTGTCTCAGTATTGTGTAGCGTGTGTGTTGTCTCAGTAGCAGGAGTTACGTGTGTGTTGTCTCAGTAGCAGGAGTTACGTGTGTGTTGTCTCAGTATTGTGTAGCGTGTGTGTTGTCTCAGTATTGTGTAGCGTGTGTGTTGTCTCAGTATTGTGTAGCGTGTGTGTTGTCTCAGTATTGTGTAGCGTGTGTGTTGTCTCAGTATTGTGTAGCGTGTGTGTTGTCTCAGTATTGTGTAGCGTGTGTGTTGTCTCAGTATTGTGTAGCGTGTGTGTTGTCTCAGTATTGTGTAGCGTGTGTGTTGTCTCAGTATTGTGTAGCGTGTGTGTTGTCTCAGTATTGTGTAGTGTGTGTGTTGTCTCAGTATTGTGTAGCGTGTGTGTTGTCTCAGTATTGTGTAGCGTGTGTGTTGTCTCAGTATTGTGTAGCGTGTGTGTTGTCTCAGTATTGTGTAGCGTGTGTGTTGTCTCAGTAGCAGGAGTTACGTGTGTGTTGTCTCAGTAGCAGGAGTTACGTGTGTGTTGTCTCAGTAGCAGGAGTTACGTGTGTGTTGTCTCAGTAGCAGGAGTTACGTGTGTGTTGTCTCAGTAGCAGGAGTTACGTGTGTGTTGTCTCAGTAGCAGGAGTTACGTGTGTGTTGTCTCAGTAGCAGGAGTTACGTGTGTGTTGTCTCAGTAGCAGGAGTTACGTGTGTGTTGTCTCAGTAGCAGGAGTTACGTGTGTGTTGTCTCAGTAGCAGGAGTCGCTTATACCCACAAACACATTTAAGACCTGAGGGTAAACAAAATTTTTGTTATCTTACGACACTCGGGAACATAGTTACATAAACTTTACGTTATTGTAGTATGCCATAACGTGAACCTGGATTGTTCCTCTTTGCTATACATGTCAACGTTCCAGGAGAGGCAGAGTTGAGGCAGCACAATTCAACAGCAAGACGGTGAGTAGCGTGCAGATTATATTTCTTTCTTATTATCTTCTGCTGTGACTTAGCAACATTAGGATCGAATATGGCGTTTACTTAGTACCCGAAATGTTCGTAGAGAGAAGCTTAGCTGAGACCTGAAGCAGCGGTATGGACAGCGATCACAAGGTGTGATAAGACCACTGGCCCGCTATTCAGAGTTTTAAAATGCTCGATAAAACACATTGGAAGGCACGCCATGAACGGCAGAATTGCCCTCACAATGTTGACTGTTAGTGGGAATGGTTGTCCCACTGTTGTGTAAGTCTGGGCTGCCAGTGCGACCCAGTGTGACCCTAGAGTGACCTCTCCTGGCTGGTGACGACACCTGCTGCCAGTGTGACCCAGTATGACCTCTCTCTCCTGGCGGGTGACGATACCTGCTGCCACAATGTAATTACAGCCTTTTAGACGCAAGCTGTGACATTTTCAGTTTGTTGGAATCTGCGTTTGCAGTTTAGGTGTTAGTGGAGTATAGGGAGCAGTTAGCCTAAATGTTCTGCCACTTGCAACTCCAGCTAGTTATCTAAAACATTTAATGTTAGTCGATACTGTTATTTTATCAATTTTTACTGAAACAACTGTATTCACATTAATTATGATCTCCCCATGTACCTGGGGTATACCTGAAGAGTATTTCGGGGATCAACACACCCGAGGCCTCCTTAAATGAATGTAATCGTGGGAATAATTGTCGTATATTCCCTTAGTGTCAAACACCATCAATATTTATTTATAGGCATTTAACATCACAATAAAAATATCGACAAATCTCTCTTTCAGTACATAACATCTAAGAATTTATCATATCCGGTGTGAGGACTCGAATCCATGCTATTCACTCCCCGCCTAAACAGAGTTCCTGCTCTGCTACGATGCACTGAACAATGAATTCTAAAGAAAGTGGTGGTCCCAAGAGGACCACCAATTAAGACGATAGTAGCTAGTCCCTTATGCATCCTATATCCATCCTGTGGAGGATAGTGGCTAGTTCTTATGCATCCTATATCCACTCTAAGGGCGGTAGTAGCTAGTCTGTGCACCCTATATCCATCCTATTGACGGTAGTGGCTAGTCTGTGCACACCAAATGCATCCTGTGAACGGTAGTGGCTAGTTTGTGCACACCAAATGCATCCTGTGGACGGTAGTGGCTAGTCTGTGCACTCCATATCCATCCTCTGGACGGAAGTGGCTAGCCTGTGCACCCTATATCCATCCTATTGTCGGTAGTGGCTTGTCTGTGCACACCAAATGCATCCCATGAACGGTAGTGGCTAGACTGTGCACACCAAATGCATCCTGTGAATGGTAGTGGCTAGTCTGTGCACACCAAATGCATCCCGTGAACGGTAGTGGCTAGTGTGTGCACACCAAATGCATTCTGTGGACGGTAGTGGCTAGTCTGTGCACACCAAATGCATCCTGTGAACGGTAGTGGTTAGTCTGTGCACACCAAATGCATCCTGTGGACGGTAGTGGCTAGTCTGTGCACTTCATATCCATCCTCTGGACGGTAGTGGCTAGTCTGTGCGCCCTATATCCATTCTATGGACGGTAGCGGCTAGTCTGTGCACACAAAATGCATCCTGTAGACGGTAGTGGCTAGTCTGTGCACACCAAATGCATCCTGTTAACGGTAGTGGCTAGATTGTGCACACCAAATGCATCCTGTGGACGGTAGTGGCTATATTGTGCACACCAAATGCATCCTGTGGACGGTAGTGGCTAGTCTGTGCACACCAAATGCATCCTGTGGACGGTAGTGGCTAGTCTGTGCACACCAAATGCATCCTGTGGACGGTAGTGGCTAGTCTGTGCACACCAAATGCATCCTGTGGACGGTAGTGGCTAGATTGTGCACACCAAATGCATCCTGTGGACGGTAGTGGCTAGATTGTGCACACCAAATGCATCCTGTGGACGGTAGTGGCTAGATTGTGCACACAAAATGCATCCTGTGGACGGTAGTGGCTAGTCTGTGCACACAAAATGCATCCTGTGGACGGTAAGCAGAAACTTGAACTAATAAGTTAAGTTGTGACTGGCGTCTCAGTGGTTAGATTAGCCAACAGTTACTACCGTTTGATCCCCAAAGCTGGTGACACCAGCAGCCTCTGAGTGGTATCTGTTGGTTATTTCATCTTCACTGTTTACATGACATCCCACGATATTTACAATGCTTATAGTTCGAAAAGAGCAACGAAATGTTGACAAATATTTCGCCTGTCTTTTCAAACTCCACGCAACAGGTGGGGTTTGAACTCATGGCAAATGAGTTTTAAAACTAACTCATAGGCCAATAGCATGTGGATTTCATCCTATACTTTTCTCTTTCTACTGCTATCTGGACAGTCAGTTCCACAGCTCTTCAGTCCGTTCAGCTATGCCATCTAATAATAATAATTATATTAATTTCTACAAATACATGATACTGCATATACCGACCATAGCTGACATCAGTGACATACTATACAGAAAGCCCCTTGTTATGCAGAGCAATTAGAGCAAATTAGGTTAATTTTGTCGCTAGGATGCGACCCAAATCAGTCGACTAACACTCAGGTACCTACTTGCTGCTAAGTGAACAGTGACAGCATTACCACCCATACCTGGGATCGAGCCACGGACACAATATGCGAGGTGAGTGCGCTACCAACTGAACCATGATGCCACATAACATTGAGTTGAACAGGAGGAAACAGCCAATATGAAAATAATCCTCCGTTCCAGCCATTATTACCAACATTTAAAACTATCAATTTTCAACAGTTTCCTTAATTATAGGCAATTAACTCAATTGTTTAATAGTCCAATTATATCCCCTCCCGTATCAACCCTCTCCACTTATTCTCTTTAACACACTACTAAGTGATCACTCATAATTATTGTCATGCAAAACATAATATCATAATAATAATAATAATAATCTTTATTTCTTCAAATACAGATAAAACTTATACAGACCATAGCTGACATTAATAACTTACTACATAGAAAGTCCCTGGTTATGCAGAACATGTAGAACTAATTAGGTCACAATTTTGTCCCCAGGATGCGAGCCACACCATTCGACTAACACCTAGATACCTACTTACTGCTAGGTGAACAGGGACAGCAGGTGTCGTAAGGAAACACGCTCTACTGCTACCAGCCGTACCGGGGACCGAACCATGGACCTCAGTTTGTGACTCGAGTGCGCTACCAACCCAGCCAAGGGACAACCGAATTATATTTATTAATATTTTAATAATTTATTATTGTTATATATTATATACGTAGTATGCGCTAAACCATCAGGGGTAGACGACACAAAGGAGATGTGTGGTAATCTGATTTGATCGAAGGCAGAGGATGTCTCCCGTTCCTTAGATTTAGAGCCCTTCCCTCTCATCAAGTGGTATGCAGGAGAAGGGGATACCTGCCTCTTGTTCCCGGTATTTTAGTCGCCTCTTGTGACACGCATGACTTATGGAGGAAAAACTTTGTTCCACTTCCCTATATCATATATAGATATATATATGTCTCGTGCCGAATATATATATATATATATATATATATATATATATATATATATATATATATATATATATATATATATATATATATAATGTCGTGCCGAATAGGTAAAACTTGCGATTATGGCTTAAATAGAAATGCTCTTCTTGACAAATGAGTGTACCTGTATTATACCTGGAGTATACCTTGGTATACCTGGGGTATACCTTACATGCCTGGAGTATACCCGGAGTGTATACCTGGAGGGTATTCCTGGATTGGGGTCAACGCCCCTGCGACCTGGTCCATGACCAGGCCTCTCGGTGAATCAGGGCCTGATCAACCAGGCTGTTGCTATCAGCCGCACGCAAACTGAATTACGAACCACAACCCGGCTGGTCAGGTACTGACTTAAGATGTCTGTCCAGCTGTCAGCATATTCATCACAACTTTTTCCAAGATAAGGGAAGAGTAGTGTTATCAACAGCAGTAGTTACAGACCTGGGAGAGGGTGGCTCCAACTCCCTCCTAAGTAGGAATATTACTTGTTTGGACTACCGTTCCAAATTTCGTAAAACACTATGAAAAATGTGGTAAAAGCCATAGGAGTAAAAACGTCTTAGTGAAGGTCAATCTCTGACATATTATCACGGGCACTCAGTGTGTGAGGCGAGTGCGTTGTCAACTGAGCTACGGGAAAACGTACCGACTTGTGGGACCCCGGAGCTGGTAGATATGTTTGTGACTTGATAAAACTGTGTGGGCGAAACGTAGTCAATAAAGGATAGCATTATACTGCACTTGTGTTTATTCCAGAAAAATGTTAGGCTTTCATATATACATGAAACGTACATTCAAACTCTCCATTATTTTTATGACAAAACATTAAAAATTTTTTTTGAAAAATAATATGATATTAATAAGGTAATTCTGAACTCGCTAATTTTACGCAGTACCTGAGCACCACCTGGGGAATGAGAGGTAATTACATTTGATCCAAGGGAGGTGTCCCGTAGCTCGGATGGTAGCGCACTCAACTCTGATTCGATCCCCGGTACGGGTGGAAACATTAAGGCGAGTTTCCTTAAGACACCTGCTGCCCCTTTTGACCTAGTAGTAAATATGTACCTGTGTGTTAGTCGACTTGTGTGGGTCGCATCCTGGAGACAAAGTTAACCCAAGTTGCCAGAAATGATCTGCATAACCAGGGACTATTTACATGTCACTGATGTCACTGATATCATGTACTTGTAAATATTACAAGGGAAGGGCAGCTCCTATTCCTCACATCAAGAGTCATTCAGGATCCATGCAACATCCCAAGGCTCCGTGTGTTGACATTTCTACTCTCAGGACAGAATAAGAACATAAGAAAGAAGGAACAATGCAACAGGCCTACTGACCCAAGCGGAGCAGGTCCATGTCCCCCCCCTTTCCGGATTATCCCAATGACCCATCCAGCCTGGTCATCTCCACTCAAGGATGGAGCACTGCACCAGACCCAGCAGCACAAGCTAGTCAGGTCAACTCACACCCACCCACACTCACTCGTGTATTTATCTAACCTATTATTAAAACTACACAACGTTTTAGCCTCAATAACTGTACTCAGGAGTTTGTTCCACTCATCCACAACTCTATTACCAAACCAGTGCTTTCCTACATCCTTCCTGAATCTGAATTTTTCCAACTTGAAACCACTGCTGCGAGTCCTGTCATGGCTGGAAATTTTCAGCACGCTATTCACATCCCCTTTATTTATTCCTGTTTTCCATTTATACACCTCGATCATATCCCCCCTTAATTCTACGCCTTTCGAGAGAGTGCAGATTCAGGGCCCTCAGTCTATCCTCATAGGGAAGATTTCTGATACATGGGATCATCTTTGTCATCCTCCTTTGTACGTTTTCCAGAGCATTTATATCCATTCTGTAATACAGTGACCAGAACTGAGCAGCATAGTCTAAATGAGGCCTAACCAAGGATACATAGAGTTGAAGAACAACCTGAGGACTTCTATTATTTATACTTCTAGATATGAAGCCAAAAATTCTGTTAGCTTTATTGCGAACACTAATGCACTGTTGTCTTGGTTTTAGATTACTGCTAACCAGAACTCCTAAATCCTTTTCGCAATCAGTAGTATTAAGATCTACATTATTTAGTTTATATGTGGCATGGTTATTTAACTGTCCAAAATTTAGAACTTTGCATTTGTCAAATTATCAATATTAAAATGCATCTGCCACTTCTCCGACCACTGCATCAGTCTATTCAAATCATCCTGGAGTGTTCTAGTGTCCTCATTAGAATGAATTGGACGCCCTATTTTGGTGTCATCAACAAATTTGCTTATGTCGCTATTTCTCCCTCATCTATATCGTTTATGTAAATTGTGAACAACAGCGGGCCCAACACTGACCCCTGAGGAACACCGCTTGTGACGTACCCCCATTCTGATTTCTCCTCATTTATGCAAACTCTCTGCTGTCTATTTGTCAGCCATGCCTCTACCCAGGAAAAAATTTCTCCTATTCCGTGTGCCCTAAGTTTCCTCAATAGCCTCTGGTGTGGAACTCTATCGAAAGCCTTACTGAAGTCCACACAATATCATATTCATTACCATGATCTACCTCCTCAAACACCTTAGTGAAAAAAGTTAGTAAATTTGTAAGACAGGAACGCCCCTTTGTAAACCCGTGTTGGGATTCATTAATCAATCTGTGCCTGTCAAGATGGCTACGAATTGCTTCGGCAATTATTGATTCCATAAATTTTCTCACTATGAAGGTAAGGCTTGTTGCTTGTTGAGCTAGTACATAAACAGGGAGTAGAAATTAGCTCAGAGGAGTCCACACCACCGTATGTCCTTCGATGGTGGGTACATCATCTAGCTTGGCTGGATGCACCATTGTTAAGGATTGTGTGGTCTAGTGGTCTAAAGCGTCATGCGTTTTCTCTCACCATGTGGCGGGCCAAAACAGCATGGATTCGACTCCTTGGTTAGTGCAGTGTTGTTATTGATCAATACCAGTTGTTCCGTGGGTACAATAATATATATATATATATATATATATATATATATATATATATATATATATATATATATATAAAATAAATATATATATGAGTATATGGAGAAAAAGAGAGAGGTTAAGAGAGTGGTGAAGCAATGTAAAAAGAGAGCAAATGAGAGAGTGGGTGAGCTGTTATCAACAAATTTTGTTGAAAATAAGAAAAAGTTTTGGAGTGAAATTAACAAGTTAAGGAAGCCTAGAGAACAAATGGATTTGTCAGTTAAAAATAGGAGAGGAGAGTTATTAAATGGAGAGTTAGAGGTATTGGGAAGATGGAGGGAATATTTCGAGGAATTGTTAAATGTTGATGAAGATAGGGAAGCTGTGATTTCGTGTATAGGGCAAGGAGGAATAACATCTTGTAGGAGTGAGGAAGAGCCAGTTGTGAGTGTGGGGGAAGTTCGTGAGGCAGTAGGTAAAATGAAAGGGGGTAAGGCAGCCGGGATTGATGGGATAAAGATAGAAATGTTAAAAGCAGGTGGGGATATAGTTTTGGAGTGGTTGGTGCAATTATTTAATAAATGTATGGAAGAGGGTAAGGTACCTAGGGATTGGCAGAGAGCATGCATAGTTCCTTTGTATAAAGGCAAAGGGGATATAAGAGAGTGCAAAAATTATAGGGGGATAAGTCTGTTGAGTGTACCTGGTAAAGTGTATGGTAGAGTTATAATTGAAAGAATTAAGAGTAAGACGGAGAATAGGATAGCAGATGAACAAGGAGGCTTTAGGAAAGGTAGGGGGTGTGTGGACCAGGTGTTTACAGTGAAACATATAAGTGAACAGTATTTAGATAAGGCTAAAGAGGTCTTTGTGGCATTTATGGATTTGGAAAAGGCGTATGACAGGGTGGATAGGGGGGCAATGTGGCAGATGTTGCAAGTGTATGGTGTAGGAGGTAGGTTACTGAAAGCAGTGAAGAGTTTTTACGAGGATAGTGAGGCTCAAGTTAGAGTATGTAGAAAAGAGGGAAATTTTTTCCCAGTAAAAGTAGGCCTTAGACAAGGATGTGTGATGTCACCGTGGTTGTTTAATATATTTATAGATGGGGTTGTAAGAGAAGTAAATGCGAGGGTCTTGGCAAG
Source organism: Cherax quadricarinatus (assembly GCF_038502225.1). NCBI lineage: Eukaryota > Metazoa > Arthropoda > Malacostraca > Decapoda > Parastacidae > Cherax > Cherax quadricarinatus. Next base: position 9,931,467 of record NC_091382.1, read on the forward strand.
AGGCGTGGAGTTAAAAGATAAAGAATCACACACAGGGTGGGAGTTGTCACAGCTGCTCTTTGCTGATGACACTGTGCTCTTGGGAGATTCTGAAGAGAAGCTGCAGAGATTGGTGGATGAATTTGGTAGGGTGTGCAAAAGAAGAAAATTAAAGGTGAATACAGGAAAGAGTAAGGTTATGAGGATAACAAAAAGATTAGGTGATGAAAGATTGAATATCAGATTGGAGGGAGAGAGTATGGAGGAGGTGAACGTATTCAGATATTTGGGAGTGGACGTGTCAGCGGATGGGTCTATGAAAGATGAGGTGAATCATAGAATTGATGAGGGAAAAAGAGTGAGTGGTGCACTTAGGAGTCTGTGGAGACAGAGAACTTTGTCCTTGGAGGCAAAGAGGGGAATGTATGAGAGTATAGTTTTACCAACGCTCTTATATGGGTGTGAAGCATGGGTAATGAATGTTGCAGCGAGGAGAAGGCTGGAGGCAGTGGAGATGTCATGTCTGAGGGCAATGTGTGGTGTGAATATAATGCAGAGAATTCGTAGTTTGGAAATTAGGAGGAGGTGCGGGATTACCAAAACTGTTGTCCAGAGGGCTGAGGAAGGGTTGTTGAGGTGGTTCGGACATGTAGAGAGAATGGAGCGAAACAGAATAACTTCAAGAGTGTATCAGTCTGTAGTGGAAGGAAGGCGGGGTAGGGGTCGGCCTAGGAAGGGTTGGAGGGAGGGGGTAAAGGAGGTTTTGTGTGCGAGGGGCTTGGACTTCCAGCAGGCATGCGTGAGCGTGTTTGATAGGAGTGAATGGAGACAAATGGTTTTTAATACTTGACGTGCTGTTGGAGTGTGAGCAGAGTAACATTTATGAAGGGATTTAGGGAAGCTGGCAGGCCGGACTTGAGTCCTGGAGATGGGAAGTACAGTGCCTGCACTCTGAAGGAGGGGTGTTAATGTTGCAGTTTAAAAACTGTAGTGTAAAGCACCCTTCTGGCAAGACAGTGATGGAGTGAATGATGGTGAAAGTTTTTCTTTTTCGGGCCACCCTGCCTTGGTGGGAATCGGCCAGTGTGATAATATAATAATAATATATATATATATATATATATATATATATATATATATATATATATATATATATATATATATATATGAACTCAAGATTTTTCGTAAAATTGGAGTACAAGTGTCCACTTTCAGAGTGCTAGAATGTCATAGTTGTTGCATGTGTTGTGTAAATACATGACGGTGCTAATTACCATTTCAGACTTGAAGATATATGAACTAGGCGAAATATGGGGTGGCAATTGGACAGTAAATATGTTTTGGTCGTTGAGTGATCCTAGAGAGACGAATTAGGTACTTGTGCAACATTTGAGTATCTATTGTGGAATCTTTTCGCTAGCCAGTCTCTTCCTCAGTCCAGTGCAGAGAAGAATGACTGAAGATCAGATGTTTACGGTAATAAGTCCCTCTCAGTCTGGAGTAGTTGTATTCAGTCCATCGATCTTTTCAAAATCTTTTAAAGATTGATGGAATGATCACATCGATTCCAGGTTGAGGGACTGAATACCTCAAACTCCTTGTTATCTTCAACTATTCTTCTCCGCACTGGACTGAGGAAAACATCTATGATCCTAGAGAGGCAAGCCCTGAGTTCCACAACCCCAGCCTTTGTTATATTTTCTTCAGTATGAACTATAAAAGTGAAAGACAAGGAAATCCATACGAGAGAAGATCCATGAATACCAAAACTATTGAAAACAGTATCAGAAAACTTCCTTGTGTACAGCACATTAATAGTGAAGCAAGGATTAGGGAAGGTTATGTACTGTTGAGAATAATTTTAATATTCAGGCAGATGTAGGCCTCCTGCAGAGCCGCCGAATTTCTAATATAACCAATAATCAAACATTATTCTGAGTAAAACTGGGATCCCCAAAGCTCGCAATATCGCATTGTTCACTTCAATATTTCCATATTACATTCTTTTCATATAAAAAGCCTTGCCTCTATGTCTAGTTTAAAGCCATAACAAGCTAACATTGACTGGGTAAGAAACAAGGCATCTCCAGGTAAAATGTGCCACTGCATCCTCCCTATGATTATACACCGTATGTGAAAAATCAAAATACACGGGAATTTAGAAAGTGACTCGTACTAAAAGCCAGAGTTAAGAGTTCGTTTTGGACATGCAAAGGGAAAATAAACTTGACTGAATAAAGAGACAATTTATGTATTTATACAGAAATGCACCGAAGCCACTTAGACTCGTTAAAATATAACATGAAAGAAAGTACACAAGACAGCTGTGCTTAATGTGCAGAGTTAAGAACAAGACAACATGGGAAAAAATGTATAAACAATGGAGGTAGAAACAAACCAAGACTAGTACAAAATGACAAGGAATAAAAACACTAAAATCAAAAGGAATACAAATTAAGAATAACATAGCAACTGTTGTAAAAACTAGCAATAATACTATAAAAACGATAAGATCTTTAAGTTTTAGAATCACGTGATATGGCAGAAATATGCGAGGGAAGGAATGAAAAATTAAATAGCATACACAAACCACCCAGGATTATTGATTAGTTTTTGGGAGAGGTCTTACCATGCAATCCAAAACCACACAGTTGTTGAAGAGGTAAGAAGGAAACTGAAGGAACGGGACGCAACACACCAATGATAACACGCAAAATGTCGACACAACACTAAAGAACACGCAGACTACAGACTACTAACCAGGAACTACAACAAATCATTGCAGACAGAAAAGTTGCCAGAAACTTGGAACATTGTAAAAAGATTAACAAATGCTACAGCGAATCTACAATCGGTCATTTCGCTGGCTATAATTTTTCACCATCCTTGCTACTGTATTAATGTTGGGAGAGTGACAGACAATATGTTAGGTTAAAGGACACAAGTGCAACTAATGTGACATTTTATTGTGACAACGTTTCGCTCGATAAAGCTCCTGGAGAGCGAAACGTTGCCACAATAAAATGCCACATTAGTTGCACTTGTGTTCTTTTACCTAACAACCTTGCTATTAAATACTATAGTTATGGACATACGCCACTGTGCAGGTTAGGTTAGATAAGGTTTGTTAGGAAACAGGACAAGTGTTCCCTGACGGGGGTCTTAGTCATAAGATGACCCACAGCTGGAGCTTTTGGTCATCTGATCGAGGACTTCAACTGGCTTACCAGTCCACCCCTTGAAAAATTAATGGTTATTATAGCTATCACTGAGCAACTGAGTGAGGAGCCTTGCCTGGAGTCGTTTAGGAGCTGCTTACACCTTCCCACCTCTTGCCCATCTTGCCCGGCCTTATGGTGTCCGGAAAGGAAGTCACAGGGAAAAAAAAAATCTGTAAATAAGCCTCATTTCTGGCTAGGAAAAAAGTCACATTTTATTTGGGTTAAGTGAGGCTGTGACTTCTTTCCTGTGACTATTTTTCGTATGACTATTTATCCTGTGATTACTTTTCCTGTGACTACTTTTCCTGTTACCACTTTTACTGCATTCATCCTTACAATGCTGGGTCTAGCCCCGACACTTTCCCTATTTTTGTAGCCTGTTCCTCTGCCTATTCTTTATCTATCCTCACTTCCCCCTCACCCCTAGTGGGTCCTTACCTGTGAGTTCTTTTAGTTCTGGCAATTAAGATCTCGATGTTCCAAAAAAAAAAAACAGACATATGGCACTAAATTGTAGACCCGTATTGCTGACATTAATACCTTGCAAAACAATGGAAAATCATAACTTTAATAAATCACACTGGAAACGCAAACTTTTGTAAAAAATAACATATCCCATGTAAAAGTATTTTATATCATTAGTTCAATGGAATTTTGTTATGTAGTTAATTACATAACATCACCTTACTGCATTAGTGGGACATAATAATCACAGAATTGCAATAGAAATAATCCTGTGTATTGAAAAATAATCAGAATTGGTCGCCAGAGGCATGATTTTATAGTATAACATAATATTTTAAACACTTGTGCAACATTGAAACGTTTAGCCAACAGTGGCTTCCTCAGTCCAGTACAGAGAAGAATGGATGAAGATCAGGAGTTTGAGGTGATCAGTTCCTCAGCCTGGAGTCGATGTGATCAGTTGGCGAAACGTTTCCACAAAGATACCCATGTGTTGTACAAGTGTCTAATTCATCATCCTGTCGGTTCTCTGAGCCATTTATCTAAACGACATTTTAAGGATGCCGTTTTGAAACATGGTTCTGAAGCCATACAGTGCGTCAACTTGTACTATATAGTGTTAGTCACGGCATTATGCCGCCCCTCCCCCACACACGTACCAAAACAAAAACACATACTATGAAAGATTTTATATATATATATATATATATATATATATATATATATATATATATATATATATATATATATATATATATATATATATATATATATATATGCAAGGAATTCGCGAGAGCATGCGAAATATACACAAACACTGATCTCTGGCTGAAGGAGACTCGAACCTACGAACCTTAGGACAAGGTACGCAGTGCTTTACCAATCTACCCACACTGGACAATACCTTGGCGTGTAGCATGAGCTAATGTAGCTCATGCTACATGTTTATATATATATATATATATATATATATATATATATATATATATATATATATATATATATATATATATATATATATATATATAAAACTTACCGAGGTTTTAATATTTGGTGCTGCGTCATTAACTTAATCACGTCCCTCAGCCGTGTAGGAAGACTCCAGCCGGGGGAGGGAACTGATATGCCTGCCCAGTAAACTTCGTTTCACTACTGACCAGAGGTCCTCAATAGGGTTTAGGTCTGGGGAATTACCTGGCCAGTCATTAAAGAATCTCACTTCACAGTCCTTAAGCCACTGAACTACAGATTTGGTGGTATGACACCGTCCTACATAAAAACCGTAGTCCCTACACTTGTCAAACGCCTCAGGTAAATTGTCACACAATAACTCCAGGTAATTATACTAGTTCATATACTGGTTTTTGGGAAGCACAATGAGTTCACCAACACTCTGAGCACTGAAACCCCCCAAACCATGAGTGAGTCTGGGTGTTTGGTGGTCCCACAGGTGTAGCGTGGGTCTAGCGGGTCACTACCTCTGGGCTGGTATGTATGTCCCCCCAGGGTTACAGGTGACGTTGAAGGTTGCTTCATCACTCCAAAGTGCTTCAGACCACTGTTGAGGATTCCAGTGAAGATATTTCTTTGCATAATCCAGCCTATGTTTCTTCTGTGGCTTGGAGAGGATTGGTTTCTTAACCTGGCGGTGACTACCGTAGCCCAGCTCTGACACATGTCTGTTAACAGTTCTTAGAGACACCACTGAGATAAGATGTGGGTTCTTTTCTCTCAATTCTCTTGCAGTTATCTTAGGTTTACTCTCTAACTGCTTCTTTAACACAGTTAAGGTACGAACAGATGTCTTCTTCGAGGGGCCAGGCCGAGGTCTGGCAGACGGCAACTCGACACCGCCACCAGCCTTGAAACGCTGCACCTGGTTCCTCACTGAACGCTCACACACACCAACATTCTCCACTACTTTCGTCTGGTGCCCAGCTTTGTGGAGCACTATGATTTGAGTTTCAGGTGTTAAAGACTTCCTTTTACCCATAATCAAACATGTATAGCCCCAAAACCAAAGGGAACACCGGACAAAAGATGGGGCAGATGAGACACAAAAGTGCAACACTTCCTCTCACCACGACAGCCATGTCAGCACTGAGGAGTCATTGTGGAGTGTGGTGGCAAGCCGTGACGTCATGCTAACGGCTGTTACCCGGCATACTGCATTAACGAAAACAGACCCCCCTGTATAATAGGCCTTTGATTTTCGTCACGGCATTATGCCGGGGGGCTCACCCGGCATAATGCCGTGACTAGCACTGTATGTGAGAAGACTTCAGTCGCTGGTGTGCATGCAAATTGCGTATTAAAGACAATTGGACAAGTGTCATCCCTCTGAACAGCGAGTAATATGATCAAGGCACTCACAGTATGCAATTCTTCAAGTGATGAGAGTCCCTAAACCGAAACGTTTTCTAACAAATATGTCTCCTGTCTCTTTTTAATCCAAGTTGTCGGTATCAACTAGCAAGTTTTATACCAGTCAGAAAAATTAGCTAAGGACGGATACCACACGAAACCCTGCGTCTGAGTGGCAGCTAAAAAGATTATCAAATGTAAGACTAACTTCGGTAAATGTGAATTTGGAGGCATTTAGGTCAATGTACATGGCGCCCACATGTAACCTTAATTTCAATAATCATTATAAAATTGGTACGCAATACCGACAAGTTGAGAGAGTAGACTCACATGCAACATCTGCAACATCTTACTCCATTATTCACCCATCAGAAAAATAGGTACCTGCGTGTTAGTGGACTGGTGTGGGTCGCATCCTGTGACAAAACTGACCTAATTTGTGGGAAATGCTCAGCATAACAAGCGGCTTTCTATATAGTAGTATGTCACTGATGTCAGCTATGGTCTGTATACCTTGTACATGTACTTGTAGAATTAAAGATGTTATTAGTAGTAGAATCTTTATTTGAAGAAGATTCACCAACAAAACTAATAACAGAACCCGTGAAGATTTGCCATTGGTCTTTAGTTAAAGATATCTACGTGTTCCATACTCGTGTGAGTCTACATCTTAACGGTATTGCATGTCATTATTGTCATGATACTTGTCTAACACAGGAACACTATGGGATCTTGGTACAAAGGACATCTACAGCTTGTTAAGCTCTGACCCAACTCTTGTGCATGACCTACTGCCAGTAGTGGGTCCCGCTCCCTTTGTGACGTGACTTCAACTGCTGTACCTCATCTAACTCGTGTAAGAGTCCATCTTCCTGTGTTTCAGATTCATCAAGGTTAAGGTGCTGAACACAGCTTCCGGACTAGGTGATTATTTCATCTTCCAGTGTCTGTGTATTGTTCTACATGGCAGAGGGACTGATTACATTATCTATTGTCTCAGCATCTTCAAATTACTTATGTATTGAATCGATAAAACCAATGGCTGACTTCATCGACTCAATACAGATGTAATTTAAATAAAACCACTGGTGGGCGAAACGTCCCACCTTCACCTTACCTTCGATCAACAGCACCTTCACCTAACATTTCCCTCCCCCCAACTACACCAAAAAACGCCATATACAATACAGACCAAGAGACGGAAAGAGGAGATGATCACAGGTCATGATACAACCAGAGTCGTGAAAGATTTTGCCAGGAGCAGAATACTTAAGATGTGATGAAAGAAAACGAGTGAACACATACGAAAGAATGTGACATTTTTTTCAGTTTCAGAGAAGTGAATAACTTGTCGGTATTGTATACCTGTCTTGCACAACTTGCCAGGCACTGCAACATCATGGTATCTTGATTCAGATGACATCTACATGACCTTCTTCACTTCTACAACTAGCCCATCAATTTGGGAAGGACCTACTTCCACTGGGGAATCCCGCCTACCAGTGACTATGCCCTCGTCTGCTACACGTCCTTATCCACTGACGCCTATATAAGCGCCAGTCTTCTTACCTGTGCTTCAGAATCTCTACAACCACGGTGTTGTAAACACCACCTCCAAGGCTGAGGGACTGATTACCTCATCTTTTGTATACAGTTCTTCTGTTTTCTAATTATGTCCAAGAATCTGTATTGATAAAGCCACTGGATGGCGAAACGTCTACAATAAAGATACCCAGATGTTTCACAAGTGTCTTAACTTTCATCAAGTTAATGAACGCAGTACATAGGGAGGGAGAGTAATAGAGGTTAACTTAATACATGACTTCATGGTTCTCATGTCTGTAGCGCAATGTTGTGGTGCGGTAAACTCCCATTGAAACACCGTTGCTCGGTTGGTAGTTCACTCAGCTGACACACTGAAGTCCGTGGTTCGATCCCTGGTACAGATGAAAACATCAGTGTGTGTGTGTTTCCTTAAGACACCTGCTGTCCCTGTTCACCTAGCAGTAAGTAGGTACCTGGGTGTTAGCCGACTGGCGTGGGTCGCATCCTGGGGACAAAGTTAACCTAATTTGCCACAAATACTCTGCATAACCAAGGGCTATCTATATATTATGTCACTGATGTCAGCTATGGTCTGTATAAGTTGTATCATGTAGAAATAATAATAATAATAATAATAATAATAATAATAATAATAATATTATTATTAAGGCAGAATAAACAAATTATGTAGATCGATAGTTATTTATGACATTTAGAAAAACCACTCGTTCTCTAAGACTTTGATAGAAATATAACTCCTGTTTTCGTGCGGCCCGTGACTTACAGAACATAGTTGAGAACTTCCTCTCCCGTTGAGACCTAATTGTGATACAGTAGAATTTATCTGATTCCTGACTCACGAAATCGTAATAACACGATTGCAAGCAAATCACGAAACAAGTGGGGGGTAGAACCCATGGCGAGTGAGTAGTAAAACTTCAGGTCAGTTCGAAAGCCACTGGGCCAGCTGGCTACAATAAGCCACTGGGCCAGCTGGCTACAATAAGCCACTGGGCCAGCTGGCTACAATAAGCCACTGGGCCAGCTGGCTACAATAAGCCACTGGGCCAGCTACAATAAGCCACTGGGCCAGCTGGCTACAATAAGCCACTGGGCCAGCTACAATAAGCCACTGGGCCAGCTGGCTACAATAAGCCACTGGGCCAGCTGGCTACAATAAGCCACTGGGCCAGCTGGCTACAATAAGCCACTGGGCCAGCTGGCTACAATAAGCCACTGGGCCACCTGGCTACAATAAGCCACTGGGCCACCTGGCTACAATAAGCCACTGGGCCACCTGGCTACAATAAGCCACTGGGCCAGCTGGCTACAATAAGCCACTGGGCCAGCTGGCTACAATAAGCCACTGGGCCACCTGGCTACAATAAGCCACTGGGCCAGCTAGCTACAATAAGCCACTGGGCCAGCTAGCTACAATAAGCCACTGGGCCAGCTAGCTACAATAAGCCACTGGGCCAGCTAGCTACAATAAGCCACTGGGCCAGCTAGCTACAATAAGCCACTGGGCCAGCTAGCTACAATAAGCCATTGGGTCAGCGGGCTACAGTAAGATTCACCCAACTAGGTATATTTCTATACACCATAGGGAGTTTTACAACTCACTGACCATACTTGGAGTATACCTGGAGAGAGTTTCGGAGGTCAACGCCCCCGTAGCCCGGTCTGTGACCAGGCCTTGCGAGACTGGGTTTGGTGTGTCGATTCAACGAGCCATCCTTGTTGAAACACCGTGAAACCATGTGACGCCCCAACACTTGGGTTCATTCCCCATCCGTTCCGTGGTTTATACCTGATTTTTGGTTGGGGAAGCAACTTAGGGATCTGGAGATTATTATCTGGAGAGAGTTCCGGGGGTCAACGCCCCCGCGGCCCGGTCTGTGACCAGGCCTCCTTAGGTCAGTGTCCCAGGATGCGACCCACACCAGTCGACTAACACCCAGGTACCCATTTTACTGATGGGGAACATAGACAACAGGTGGAAAGAAACACGTCCAATGTTTCTACTCTGGCTGGGAATCGAACCCAGGCCCTCGCCGTGTGAAGCGAGAGCGTTAACCACCAGGCCACCAGCTATGCTCGTCGGAGATATAATGTAAAACAAACATGGCGATGCACTCATGCTGCTAGAAGAATCAAACAATAAAATACACATTATTTAGTCAACTCCATGATCACTAAAATAAAAACCAACAATAAAAATAGCAATATTTAACAAGCCATTTGCTAAATCGACAGAGAAAAGTATAATCATGAAGCGGAATTTAGCGATCAGAGAAGTGATTATAGCCTTTTAATGTGTCACAGAGATGATTTAGATTTTGCCACTGAAGTGGCTAGTTTACTGTGCTCTTCATGTCTATCCTGTGGACGGTAGCGCAAGAGCATATACCTGGAGGGGGTTTTGGGGGTCAACGCCCCCCCCTGCCCGGTCTCAGACCAGGCCTCGTGGTGGATCAGGGTCTGACCCACAGCCCGGCTGGTCAGGTACTGTCCAGCGCCTAGCAACTAGGACCCAAAAGAGTTCACAGGAGCACATTTGGATTTATACTTACAATTCACTTATCTATTACAAGCAAAATTAGGAAATTTGCTTAATATATCAGGTATATTATTTTCATTAATAAAGTATGAGTGACCCCCGTTGCCTGGCTGGCAAAGTTCTCGCTTCACACACGGAGGGCCCGGGTTCGATTCCCGGCGGAGTAGAAACATTTCGACGTGTTTCCTTACACCTGTTGTCCTGTTCACCTTGCAGCAAGTGGGTGCCTGAGTGTTTGTCGACCGGTGTGGGTTGCATCCTGGGACACAACACTGAGGACCACAATGGAAATAAGTTAGACAGTCCTCGATAAAGCACTGACTTTCTTGGGTTTCCATGGGTGGCTAACCCTCCGGGGTTAAAAATTCGAAGAAATCTTATTTTAGTGAGGCACTTTGTACCAATAATAGGAGAAGACTGTAGATGAAAGTGGTAAGACACTTAACTGTCTCAGCTACCCGAGGAGCAATTTAAAACGGCTTTAAATGCGCGTCTGAAAAACTGTAAAGAACAAGGTGTGCTTTTGGTTTATGAGTGACCAGAGAGCTCTCAAGGACAACACTGTCCGTGTCTGGACAACACTGTCCGTGTCTGGACAACACTGTCCGTGTCTGGACAACACTGTCCGTGTCTGGACAACACAGTCCGTGTCTGGACATGTACCTATCCTTCCAGGGATCAATCTGCTGACAGAATCCCATTCCACAGCAGCTGGTGTGATCCCTAATGATTTACCGCTACTCCGTGATGTTGTAGAAGTAATAGCAATAGTAGTAGTAGTAATAGTAGCAGTAATAGTAATAGTAGTAAGTAGTAATAGCAGTAATAGTAGTAGTAAGTAGTAGTAATAGTAATAATTGTAGTAGTAATAGTAGTAGTCAGTAATAGTAGTAGTAATAGTAGTAACAGTAGAAGTAATAGTAGTAATAGTAGTAACAGTAGTAGTAATAGTAGTAACAGTAGTAGTAACAGTAGTAGTAATAGTAGTAATAGTAGTAACAGTAGTAGTAACAGTAGTAATAATAGTAGTAGTAACAGTAGTAGTAACAGTAGTAATAATAGTAGTAGTAACAGTAGTAGTAACAGTAGTAATAATAGTAGTAGTAACAGTAGTAGTAACAGTAGTAATAATAGTAGTAGTAACAGTAGTAGTAACAGTAGTAATAATAGTAGTAGTAACAGTAGTAGTAACAGTAGTAATAATAGTAGTAACAGTAGTAGTAACAGTAGTAATAATAGTAGTAGTAACAGTAGTAGTAACAGTAGTAATAATAGTAGTAGTAACAGTAGTAGTAATAGTAGTAGTAACAGTAGTAGTAACAGTAGTAGTAACAGTAGTAGTAATAGTAGTAGTAACAGTAGTAGTAACAGTAGTAATAATAGTAGTAACAGTAGTAGTAATAGTAGTAGTAACAGTAGTAGTAATAGTAGTAGTAATAGTAGTAGTAACAGTAGTAGTAACAGTAGTAGTAACAGTAGTAATAGTAGTAACAGTAGTAGTAACAGTAGTAATAATAGTAACAGTAGTAGTAACAGTAGTAGTAACAGTAGTAGTAACAGTAGTAGTAATAGTAGTAGTAACAGTAGTAGTAACAGTAGTAGTAATAGTAGTAGTAGCAGTAGTAGTAACAGTAGTAGTAACAGTAGTAGTAATAGTAGTAGTAGCAGTAGTAGTAACAGTAGTAGTAATAGTAGTAACAGTAGTAATAATAGTAGTAGTAACAGTAGTAGTAATAATTTAAAATAACTCAGCATGAACATAAAAACGTCTTTATAAAAACAAAATTTTCTCCCGAGGAAAAACGAAGAAATTTCATAATTTATTAGCAATAAAATTAACGAAAATAACCGAGACAAAAATTTCCGAAGAAAATATAATAAAATTTTCCACGTTTTGCGTTGAAAGAAATTTTATGAACCAAGTGAAAACAACGGAACGATAAAATACAGAATTTAACCCTCGTCAAAGGAGGCAGAACTACGTAAACAAAACAATATAAACAATAAAATAATAAACAAAGACTGGGAAAAAATCCACTTGAATACGACCAAGAAAAACCCATAAACCGTAATAAAGGTAATTATATTGTTAGATATTGCTAATAACAGCAAAATATATATATATATATATATATATATATATATATATATATATATATATATATATATATATATATATGCAATAAGATCACAGTAAACAGGTGATTTCAATAATATGAATATTTCCTTTGGTTTATATAAATTAGATCCATTTATAATTAATAGAATTTGGGAAGAATTTAATAATACACTGGACAAATAAATAGCTTGGGGGTGAGTTTTGCAAAGGACCTGTCCAAGTTGGCTCGCCGCGCGTCACGTGTTTAACCGTTGTGGGATCTGATAGTGAGGTGCCGGCCAGACCCCTTATATAGCTTCCTTGGATGCTTCACTTTCATAGTTCCTTGATAATGTGAGTAGTCACGAAAGCGCTTGGAATTTCTCTATTCTTTCAGTGTGGTTGTTTTGCATATATATATATATATATATATATATATATATATATATATATATATATATATATATATATATATATATATATATATATATATATAAATAACAGTCTACTGGTTCCATTGAAGGGAAAATTTCGACCTAAACACTGGTTAATTGGGTTTAAATCCTATCGACTACACGATGATCATTAGGGATACTTAAAGGGGATACTTAAAGCTCTATGTTTGGGATTACAGCAAGCTTAGTGTATATACACCAAGATATACCTGCTTGGTGTTGTGCATACACTGGAGACACCATCCAGGGTGTATACACAGAGATACATACCTCTCAGTGTGTATACACAGAGATACACACCTCTCAGTGTGTATACACAGAGATACACACCTCTCAGTGTGTGTACACAGAGATACACACCTCTCAGTGTGTGTACACAGAGATACACACCTCTCAGTGTATATACACAGAGATACACACCTCTCAGTGTGTATACACAGAGATACACACCTCTCAGTGTATATACACAGAGATACACACCTCTCAGTGTGTATACGCAGAGATACACACCTCTCAGTGTGTATACACAGCGATACACACCTCTCAGTGTGTGTTGCAACCCCTGAATGGGTTACAATGATTATGTATATATATATATATAATGTATATTATCTTTTCATATAATTTTATATTGCTTATATTTGCGATAATAGCTAAATCGCAAATGTATTGCCTTATATTGTTATTTGACGTAGCTTATGTTGTGAGGTAGGATGTTACATATTAAGTGCTCAGTTCAAGTCTTGATTGTCAAACTACTGTAATTATGGCTTGTCGCTCGTTATACTGCCGGCTTCTGAGCTGTGCTGTCCACGGGGCTATCACGTGATCGAGGGGGGGTGTCCTCACCTCTCGTGAAGTATTCAGTCTGCTCTAGACTCGCTTGGTGGTTGGACAGATTGTCCGTCTCATTATTCTTGTTAGTTCTGTAGAACTCTGTTCACAGAACATTGTATAGACTTACTGATTTTCGACGTTGTACTGAGGTTGTGTGTCGCTTAGACACTCTGAACATCTCAGGTCCTTAGCTATAGCTTCTGACCTAATTTTGTACTGGTTTCTGTGTATTGTCACTGTCTGGTTTTTCCTATGCTGAACTTAGATTCAGTAGTATGGGAGTTTGGTAACTTTTGTGGAGGATCTGCTGATGGTCCCTATTATCTCCCAGTTCCTGATTCTGTGTCGCAGTCGCATATTGCATTGCTATTGGGCTTAGCATTCTTTGTTGTTCAAGCAGACTGTTCGGGTTGCCAGTCGGACAAGAAGTTAGTTTATTTGAGGACTTTGTCAGTCACTTGTTTAAGTCTTATTCGAGTCTTGAGACATAGCGAACTACTTAAGAGCACTTACACACATACACACTTACTTATACATATTTGTAATATCTTATTAAATGTTAATGTACTTGACGGTACTTAAGAATTATGAATGTGATATGTGCTTTCAGCACAATAATATTGAACTCGAGAGATTGATTTTATTTTGATTGCTATGATTAATTTAATTTGATAATATACCTCTAGACTTAATAAATTTATTAAATTTTAATTTCTCTAGTTAGTAGCCTACCAGTTGTAATCCTGAAGCACTACTGAATACTGAATTTTAATGGATAATTGGACAAGGATACTGACTACTTGTTACGAAAACCTAGTAACAGGCTGGATGCTAGAAGGGCAGTCCTTTCTAGTATTACCTGGAGATCTCTAAGCTTTTAGAATCGCGTTTTTTGTAACAGTGTGTATACACAGAGATACACACCTCTCAGTGTGTATATACACAGAGATACACACCTCTCAGTGTATATACACAGAGATACACACCTCTCAGTGTGTATACACAGAGATACACACCTCTCAGTGTGTATACACAGAGATACACACCTCTCAGTGTATATACACAGAGATACACACCTCTCAGTGTATATACACAGAGATACACACCTCTCAGTGTATATACACAGAGATACACACCTCTCAGTGTGTACATCCTCGTGTTCACAATGATTTATAAGAAAGATAATCCTGACAAACACTCTTCAAGAATATTAAAGAAGACGACTGGAAAATCCTTCACTATTCTTATCAGTCGCTAGAAACAAAAATACTTCCACTGAGGCACAAAATTCCTTCCACCAATTTTTTTTTTAAAAAAAAAAAAAAAAAAAAAAAAAAAAAAAAAAAAATTAAATTGTACGAGAAAATTATTTTTAACATGGGAATAAATTATTTTAGTACGAGGAAATATAATACGGGAAAAAACATTTTAAGGTAAAAATAAATTAATTGGAAAAAAATTAGTATGAGAATAAATTCCTTGAAAAAAAAAACTGATTTAACAGTATTAAGCAAAATTTTTCAAATAAAAAAAAATCTGAATTTTGTCATAAATTATTTATCACAATTTTTCTGATATCGTCCATGTTAATGTTAATAATAATAATAATAATAATAATAATAATAATAATAATATTATTATTATTATTATTATTATTATTATTAAAAATTATTATTAATTTTTGTTAACATTTATTGCTAAGTGTACAAAAAATTAAGACATTACTAACATTATTAAGTTAGTATTTAAAGGCAGGTATCCCTTTAAGGATACCTGCCATTAAAAAATAAAGGCAGGTATCCCTTTAAGGATACCTGCCATTAAAAAATAAAGGCAGGTATCCCTTTAAGGATACCTGCCATTAAAAAAATAAAGGCAGGTATCCCTTTAAGGATACCTGCCATTAAAAAAATAAAGGCAGGTATCCCTTTAAGGATACCTGCCATTAAAAAATTAAGGCAGGTATCCCTTTAAGGATACCTGCCATTAAAAAATAAAGGCAGGTATCCCTTTAAGGATACCTGCCATTAAAAAATAAAGGCAGGTATCCCTTTAAAGGCGAAATAATAAAGGCATGAATCCTTAAAGGCGAAAATACTATGCAGGGGAAACGTTCATTACGCTGTTTCGCCCACGAGCGAACTTGCTAAGGCCTTCAAGGTTATGGGAGTCCTGGAGAGAAAGTGCTCTGATGCCGGTCAAGATCTTGATCAAAGGAAGTCGCAGCTGTTCTTACATTTCTTGAAGAGAATGTAATAAATTGTTGCCGCTCCGGAGGCCCTCACTGTCTCACCTTCATGGTACCAGCTTTAACCTCACCAATGTTACCACTATATGAAGCCCCTAAACAATGTTACCACTGTCTCACCTTCATGGTACCAGCTTTAACCTCACCAATGTTACCACTATCTGAAGCACTTAACCAATGTTACCACTGTCTCACCTTCATGGTACCAGCTTTAACCTCACCAATGTTACCACTATATGAAGCCCCTAAACAATGTTACCACTGTCTCACCTTCATGGTACCAGCTTTAACCTCACCAATGTTACCACTATATGAAGCCCCTAAACAATGTTACCACTGTCTCACCTTCATGGTACCAGCTTTAACCTCACCAATGTTACCACTATATGAAGCCCCTAAACAATGTTATCACTGTCTCACCTTCATGGTACCAGCTTTAACCTCACCAATGTTACCACTATATGAAGCCCCTAAACAATGTTATCACTGTCTCACCTTCATGGTACCAGGTTTAACCTCACCAATGTTACCACTATATGAAGCCCCTAAACAATGTTACCACTGTCTCACCTTCATGGTACCAGCTTTAACCTCACCAATGTTACCACTATATGAAGCCCCTAAACAATGTTACCACTGTCTCACCTTCATGGTACCAGCTTTAACCTCACCAATGTTACCACTATATGAAGCCCCTAAACAATGTTACCACTGTCTCACCTTCATGGTACCAGCTTTAACCTCACCAATGTTACCACTATCTGAAGCACTTACCCAATGTTACCACGACCTGAAGCTCTTAACCAATGTTACCACTACCTGAAGCACTTAACCAATGTTAACACTACCTGAAGCTCTTAACCAATGTTACCACTACCTGAAGCACTTAACCAATGTTACCACTATCTGAAGCTCTTAACCAATGTTACCACTATCTGAAGCACTTAACCAATGTTACCACTATCTGAAGCACTTAACCAATGTTACCACTATCTGAAGCACTTAACCAATGTTACCACTATCTGAAGCTCTTAACCAATGTTACCACTACCTGAAGCACTTAACCAATGTTACCACTACCTGAAGCTCTTAACCAATGTTACCACTACCTGAAGCACTTAACCAATGTTACCACTACCTGAAGCTCTTAACCAATGTTACCACTACCTGAAGCTCTTAACCATTGTTACCACTACCTGAAGCACTTAACCAATGTCACCACTATCCGAAGCTCTTAACCAATGTTACCACTATCTGAAGCACTTAACCAATGTCACCACTATCCGAAGCTCTTAACCAATGTTACCACTACCTGAAGCACTTAACCAATGTTACCACTACCTGAAAGTCTTAACCAATGTTACCACTATCTGAAGCTCTTAACCAATGTTACCACTACCTGAAGCACTTAACCAATGTTACCACTATCTGAAGCACTTAACCAATGTTACCACAATCTGAAGCTCTTAACCAATGTTACCACTATCTGAAGCTCTTAACCAATGTTACCACTATCTGAAGCACTTAACCAATGTTACCACTATCTGAAGCACTTAACCAATGTTACCACTATCTGAAGCTCTTAACCAATGTTACCACTATCTGAAGCTCTTAACCAATGTTACCACTATCTGAAGCTCTTAACCAATGTTACCACTATCTGAAGCTCTTAACCAATGTTACCACTAACTGAAGCTCTTAACCAATGTTACCACTAACTGAAGCTCTTAACCAATGTTACCACTACCTGAAGCTCTTAACCAATGTTACCACTATCTGAAGCACTTAACCAATGTTACCACTATCTGAAGCACTTAACCAATGTTACCACTATCTGAAGCTCTTAACCAATGTTACCACTATCTGAAGCTCTTAACCAATGTTACCACTACCTGAAGCTCTTAACCAATGTTACCACTATCTGAAGCACTTAACCAATGTTACCACTACCTGAAGCTCTTAACCAATGTTACCACTATCTGAAGCACTTAACCAATGTTACCACTATCTGAAGCACTTAACCAATGTTACCACTACCTGAAGCACTTAACCAATGTTACCACTACCTGAAGCTCTTAACCAATGTTACCACTACCTGAAGCACTTAACCAATGTTACCACTACCTGAAGCACTTAACCAATGTTACCACTACCTGAAGCACTTAACCAATGTTACCACTACCTGAAGCACTTAACCAATGTTACCACTACCTGAAGCTCTTAACCAATGTTACCACTATCTGAAGCACTTAACCAATGTTACCACTACCTGAAGCACTTAACCAATGTTACCACTACCTGAAGCTCTTAACCAATGTTACCACTATCTGAAGCACTTAACCAATGTTACCACTATCTGAAGCACTTAACCAATGTTACCACTATCTGAAGCTCTTAACCAATGTTACCACTATCTGAAGCTCTTAACCAATGTTACCACTACCTGAAGCTCTTAACCAATGTTACCACTACCTGAAGCACTTAACCAATGTTACCACTACCTGAAGCACTTAACCAATGTTACCACTACCTGAAGCTCTTAACCAATGTTACCACTACCTGAAGCTCTTAACCAATGTTACCACTACCTGAAGCACTTAACCAATCTTACCACTACCTGAAGCTCTTAACCAATGTTACCACTACCTGAAGCTAAGCAATTAATAAAAATAAAAATAATAATGAAATATAAAATAGAAAATAAAATACATTAATACTATAATAATAATTACAATATAATAATAATAATAATAATAATAATAATAATAATAATAAATTAAATAAAAAGTAAAAATAAATTAAAAAATATTAAAATACTAAATTAATAATAATAAAAATAAAATTACATCAATATTAAAATATAAGATAATAATAATAATAATAATAATAATAATAATAATAATAATAATAATAATAATAATAATATTAATAATAATAATAATAATAATAATAATAATAATAATAATAATAATAATAAATTAAATAAAAAGTAAAAATAAATTAAAAATATTAAAATACTAAATTAATAATAATAAAAATAAAATTAAATCAATATTAAAATATAAGATAATAATAATAATAATAATAATAATAATAATAATAATAATAATAATAATACTGTATTCCACACGAAATATTTTTTTGTTTACAAAATTATATAAGAGTTTATAGCAGAGGTGAAAAGCCGCTGGTTATGCCGCACATTTCCGGCATACCCATAAATGACATACCATTTAGAATATACGTTTAAATATACCCACATAATTTGTATAACAATGGGAGAGCCTTGGCTTGGCGGAGAGAAATGATGTATTCCGAACACAACGTAATCCTAGAAAGGCATTTCCGTATTGCCTCAATACACGTGAAAGGAATGGTGCAGAGTGCGGCGCAGGTTTGCAGTGCAGTTAAAACATTAACGTTGTAGATCTGTAGTTATTCTGAAGAGTTATTAACAAGTCATCACATGGAAACTAATGTAAAAATTTCTTCAATTTAGACATTCTGCGAGAAACGGCTGAAATCTATTTCACTGATTTTTACACTGTTATTCATCACTGATTTTTGCATTATTTATCATTGAATTCAGGTTAGGGAACAAAGTTCTAACACCAGTCAGTGTTACTAGTTAGTCATGGCAGCATCACCAGTCAACATCACCTGTCAGCATCACCTGTCAACATCACCTGTCAACATCACCTGTCAACATCACCTGTCAGCATCACCTGTCAACATCACCTGTCAGCATCACCTGTCAGCATCACCTGTCAACATCACCTGTCAGCATCACCTGTCAACATCACCTGTCAACATCACCTGTCAGCATCACCTGTCAACATCACCTGTCAACATCACCAAGTCAGCATCACCTGTCAACATCACCTGTCAACATCACCTGTCAACATCACCAAGTCAGCATCACCTGTCAACATCACCTGTCAGCATCACCAGTCAACATCACCTGTCAACATCACCTGTCAACATCACCTGTCAACATCACCAGTCAGCATCACCTGTCAACATCACCTGTCAGCATCACCTGTCAACATCACCAGTCAGCATCACCTGTCAACATCACCTGTCAACATCACCTGTCAACATCACCTGTCAGCATCACCTGTCAACATCACCAGTCAGCATCACCTGTCAACATCACCTGTCAACATCACCTGTCAACATCACCTGTCAGCATCACCTGTCAACATCACCAGTCAGCATCACCAGTCAGCATCACCAGTCAACATCACAGGTCAACATCACCAGTCAACATCACCAGTCAACATCACCAGTCAACATCACCAGTCATCACCAGTCAACATCACCAGTCAACATCACCAGTCAACATCACCAGTCAGCATCACCAGTCAACATCACCTGTCAACATCACCTGTCAACATCTTCTGTCAACATCACCTGTCAACATCACCTGTCATCACCTGTCAACATCACCTGTCAACATCACCAGTCAGCATCACCTGTCATCACCTGTCAACATCACCTGTCAACATCACCAGTCAACATCACCTGTCAACATCACCTGTCAACATCACCAGTCAACATCACCTGTCAACATCACCTGTCAACATCACCTGTCAACATCGCCTGTCAACATCACCAGTCAGCATCACCTGTCAACATCACCTGTCAACATCACCAGTCAACATCACCTGTCAACATCACCAGTCAACATCACCTGTCAACATCACCTGTCAACATCACTTGTCAACATCACCTGCCAACATCACCAGTCAACATCACCTGTCAACATCATCTGTCAACATCATCTGTCAGCCAGGCAGGTGGTGGTGCTGGAGGAAGAGAGGTAAGGAGTATGATTGGAATAGCTGGTAAGGGATATATACATGTCTGATGGGCCAGATTATAAGGTAATGAAATCTGAGCTGAGATGATCAGGACAGAGCGAGATGATTGTGTGCCAGACGAATCTGAGATAGCAAGAATCTTGCTGAAACCAGCATGTGAAAGTGATGAGGGAGGGAGTGAGGGAGGGAAGAAGTGAAGGAGGCAGTGACGGAGGGTGAGGGGGGCGAGGGAGGGGGAGAAGGAATGGAGAGACTAGTAAAACGAAAAAAAGAGAGGGAGAGGGTGATGAAGAAAGGTAGAGAGAGAAAGGCTGATGCAAAGGGGAATTAGAGTGTTAGGTTAACATTTCACGTTAGTTTTACATTACTCTATGGCTCCTGTTCTTCATAATCTGGTCAACACAAACCTCTAAAAAGTACACTAACAATATTTACATTATTACAGCAGATGTTTTGGCTTGATTATGAGCGTGTTGGTGCGTCAGAGAGGACCCAACACCCTCTTTACGCAATTTTTCCTCCATTATAAAGCTGTAAATGTCCTTAAATTGGAGATTTTAACGTTGTAAATGTCCTTAAACTGGAGAAATACAATTATTACAGATTATAACGTTGTAAAAGTCCTTAAGGACTTTTACAACGTTATAATGTTGTAAATGTTGTAATGATGTATAATGTTATAACGTTATGTTCTATAATGTTGTAAATGTCCTTAAATTGGAGATTATAACGTTGTAAATGTCCTTAAACTGGAGATTATAACGTTGTAAATGTCCTTAAATTGATTATAACGTTGTAAATGTCCTTAAACTGGAGAAACGCAAGAACTATGGATGAGAATTTGATTCTCTGCCTGGAAACAGATGAAGGTTTCCCAGCAAGAAGCAGGTACACAGAAGAGCATATCTCTAAAGAATAACTGTGGTTAGGTGTAGGCCATTACATCTCCTTACTCTTAGCAGGGATGCCTTGCTTCTCAAGTCGGGGGTAAAGTTAGATACCATCCACACACCTAAGCTGTTTGGCACCATAAAAGGAATTTGAGAGGTGATTTGATCACAGTAGTTAGTATGCTGAAGCACGTAATATGTGACTCCTAACTTGGACGGGGAATTACCTTGGCATATAAGGCGCACAAGTGTCGGCTGCTTCCAACGAATGTCAATGTTTGTAAGCAGTTGTAACGTAACGTTGGTAAACAACTGCTAAAGCGTAACTCAAGAGTTTGACCTTGAGCATATAAAGTGCATCTTATATCCCGGAAAATATAATAAGTACTCACGTTCTTTAGATCTCAATCGTTTACATGGAACAACAATGTTCAACTATTCTTAAGTTGTTGTTAGAGGAACACATGTCATTCTTATGTACAGGTTTTACCAGCCATTTGTGTAAAGGCAATAAGAGATAATTTGAGTTTATTTAATAACAAACTAGTATGCCCAGAGGTGGCCAAGGATGATTTCCCTCTAATTCAGAGTGACTTGTAAATGCTCCAAATCGGACCGAAACGTCGTCATAAGCGTCTCCCTCCTACGTGTGGGTAATTTATGTATTGTGCCTTTATCCTTCATGGAAACATTAGTGTGACGAATTATTCTCCAGTTGTAGAAAGATTTTAGAAAAAAGAAAGCAACGTAATTATAACACTAAATATACTGCCTCACCCCTAGCTCAGAAAAATATGACTTGTTGAGTCCTGATTTATCGCACCAGCTAATGCCACTGAGTCTGAAAGTAGATAAGTTCATAATGTGCAAGAGTTCAAGTAGGAATAACAGCTTTACGGCTTTATCAGAACTGCTACTGAGCAGAAAAAAGATACCTAATGCCCCAGTAATCCGAAGCTTTGAGTATCCAATACAGTCATCTATGGAAAAATAAATGTAAATAAAAGAAGAATTTCTGAAAGCTAGTGCAGACCTCTTCTGTTTGGACCAGATAGTAACATGCACTCTTAAAAATCAGTAACATGTTTGGACCAGATAGTAACATGCACTCTTAAAAATCAGTAACATGTTTGGACCAGATAGTAACATGCACTCTTAAAAATCAGTAACATGTTTGGACCAGATAGTAACATGCACTCTTAAAAATCAGTAACATGTTTGGACCAGATAGTAACATGCACTCTTAAAAATCAGTAACATGTTTGGACCAGATAGTAACATGCACTCTTAAAAATCAGTAACATGTTTGGACCAGATAGTAACATGCACTCTTAAAAATCAGTAACATGTTTGGACCTTAAAAATCAGTATGTTTGGACCCAGATAGTAACATGCACTCTTAAAAATCAGTAACATATTTGGACCCAGATAGTAACATGCACTCTTAAAAATCAGTAACATATTTGGACCCAGATAGTAACATGCACTCTTAAAAATCAGTAACATGTTTGGACCCAGATAGTAACATGCACTCTTAAAAATCAGTAACATGTTTGGACCCAGATAGTAACATGCACATCAGTAACATGTTTGGACCCAGATAGTAACATGCACTCTTAAAAATCAGTAACATGTTTGGACCCAGATAGTAACATGCACTCTTAAAAATCAGTAACATGTTTGGACCCAGATAGTAACATGCACTCTTAAAAATCAGTAACATGTTTGGACCCAGATAGTAACATGCACTCTTAAAAATCAGTAACATGTTTGGACCCAGATAGTAACATGCACTCTTAAAAATCAGTAACATGTTTGGACCCAGATAGTAACATGCACTCTTAAAAATCAGTAACATGTTTGGACCCAGATAGTAACATGCACTCTTAAAAATCAGTAACATGTTTGGACCCAGATAGTAACATGCAGTAACATGTTTGGAGTAAACATGCACTCTTAAAAATCAGTAACATGTTTGGACCCAGATAGTAACATGCACTCTTAAAAATCAGTAACATGTTTGGACCCAGATAGTAACATGCACTCTTAAAAATCAGTAACATATTTGGACCCAGATAGTAACATGCACTCTTAAAAATCAGTAACATGTTTGGACCCAGATAGTAACATGCACTCTTAAAAATCAGTAACATATTTGGACCCAGATAGTAACATGCACTCTTAAAAATCAGTAACATGTTTGGACCAGATAGTAACATGCACTCTTAAAAATCAGTAACATGTTTGGACCAGATAGTAACATGCACTCTTAAAAATCAGTAACATTTAGGCTCAGATAGTGACACGTACTCTTAAAAATCAGTAACCTGTAAGATGAGGCTATTTCGATCAGTGTGAGGTCATCTTCAGATGGAGATAGAAAGGCACAAGTTTCTTTCCACACTCCACTTCTGTCTTCGTGTGAAAGCCTTTTAATAAAAATGTATAACGAATGTAAAAGCCGTAATGTGCACTGTGTGTACTGAAGCAAGGATTATATAGCTTTGAGAAGAGATATAGATCATTATTATTAATGTATGGTTATTCCGATATCCAAGAGATAATACGATTATACTTGTGATGAAATATCAGGTAAACAAACGAAGATTGTAAATAATCTTGTAAAAAACTGTAAATAGTATTCGTGAAATCTTTGTATATGATTTGAAAACAATGTATCGATTTGTGTTCATGATAATTATGACTGGGGAGTTACCTGTGCTGGACTAGTAATCAACGTGTTCTAGCTAATTAAGATTTTCTTTTAAATCTGTGGTGGGTAGCACTGTGTTGTCAAATGAGTTAAGTAATACACGCGCAATACGTGGATAGTAGTAATAATAGCAGTAGTAATAGTAGTAGTAGTAGTAATAGTAGTAGTAATAGCAGTAGTAGTAGTAATAATAGTAGTAGTAATAGTAGTAGTAATAGCAGTAGTAGTAGTAATAATAGTAGTAGTAATAGTAGTAGTAATAGCAGTAGTAGTAGTAATAATAGTAGTAGTAATAGTAGTAGTAATAGTAGTAGTAATAGCAGTAGTAGTAGTAGTAATAGCAGTAGTAGTAGTAATAGCAGTAGTAGTAGTAATAGTAATAATAGTAGTAATAATAGTAATAGTAGTAATAGTAATAATTATTATAATAAAAAAGAAGCGCTAAGCCACAAGGGCTATACAGCAGTAATAATAATAATAATAGTAATAGTAGTAATAGTAGTAATAGTAATAGTAGCAGTAGTAGTAGCAGCAGCAGCAGTAGAGTTGTAGGCAAGGCCAACTAGTGGAAGTCATGGGAGTACATACGGGATACAGAGCATTATTATAATCAAGGGGAAGCGCTAAACCCGTAGGATTATACAGCGCCTGGGGGGGATGTGGAAGGCATTCAGGCTTAATTCGGGGAACTGGAGCACAGATCCAATTCCCTAAATCAAGAGCCCCTCACCAACATCAAGGAACCTTCCCTGAGGGGGGGGGGATACAGAGCAGAGGACCTATGAAATCCAAACCGAGGCTATCTGTCGTGTAGAATTACTTCTACCTAGCTTAAGAACCACGGTGTATTATCTGGGTGTGAGAATCATGGATAGCAAGTGGTCAGTACAGCTGGTTACGAAGTGTTACAAAAAACGCGATTTCTAAAAAGCTTAGAGATCTCCAGGTAATACTAGAAAGGACTGCCCTTCTAGCATCCAGCCTGTTACTGGGTTTTCGTAACAATTAGTCAGTATCCTTGTCCAATTATCCATTAGAATTCAATAAGAATTATTAGTTCTTCAGGATTACAACTGGTAGGCTACTAACTAGAGAAATTAAAATTTAATAAATTTATTAACTAAAGTTGTCTAGGCGTATATCAAATTAAATTAAATCAATATCAACAAAATAAGAAAAATCACTTCTCTCGTGTACAGTAGTATTGTGCCTTGAGGCACATATCACATCTTTATATCTTAAGTACCGTCTGGTACATTAGCATTTAATAATACAATATACAAATAAGTTTGTGTGTAGGAGTGTAAGTGCTCTAAGTAGTTCGCTATGTCTCACGACTCTACTAGACTTAAACAAGTGACTGACAAAGTCCTCTCATAAACTAACTTCTTGACCAACTGGCAATCAGAACAGTCTGCTTGAACAATAAAACGACTGATAAGCCGAACAACAATATAACAAGCAACTGCGACACCATCAGGATCAAGGGGATAATATAACAACACTAAGTAGGGGCCATCTGCAGATCCTCCACAAAAGTCACAAAACTCCCATACTACTGAATCTAAGTTCAGCATAAGAAAATCCCCGACTGTGACAGTACACAGATACCAGTACAAGTTAGGCCAGAAGCTACAGCTCAGGACCTGAGTTGCTCAGTGTCTATGAGACACACAACCTCAGTACAACGTCGAAAATCACTAAGTCTATACGATGTTCTGTGAACAGAGTCCCACAGAATCTACAACAATAATGAGACAGAGACGATCTTCCAACAAGGGCCAATAAGGGAGGAGAGTTAGGCACTTGTCAGGTATACATCCAACCACCAAGAGAGTCTAGACCAGACTGAATACTTCAGGCGAGGTGAGGACACCCCCCCCCCCTCGATCACGTGATAGCTCCGTGGACAGTTGCTGCCCAGCAACAACGAGAAGCCGGCAGAGTAACGAGCCACAAGCGATAATTACAATAGTTAGACAATCAAGACTTGAACTATAAAGGAGCACATAATGTTAATATATGAATGTTACATCCTACCTAACGAAAGTAACTAAGTCAAATAATATAAAGCAATATATTTACGATTTAGCTATTATCGCAAATATAAGCAATATAAAATTATATGAAAAGGTAATATACATTATATACATATACATAATATACATTGTAACCCATTCAGGGGTTGCAACACGAAGCGATAAGTCCAGATATTCTCTACATGATTATTTCAAAGATATTACTTTATGGAGAGGCGAAACATCTGTTATAGATAAGCAGAGGTTGTGGCTTATTGTTCAACATGTCGTTATTTTATACTGACACGTTTGACACCTTTGTTTGATAAACCTTTCACTAATAAGTATAGAATTAAGCATAGTGTAATTATGTTACTTGAAACTAATAGTGAAATACGAATCAGTGTCATCAACACCCATGAACACCCATCACCAATGATGCCCAGGTTGTCATTTGCAACATAACGAAGCTGGAAATCCAAGATGCGGCTTCCAACTCACCCACCAACGTCCTAGTGATGGATCAGTGGTCCTGGTGATGGTCAGTGGTCCTGGTGATGGATCAGTGGTCCTGGTGATGGTCAGTGGTCCTGGTGATGGTCAGTGGTCCTGGTGATGGTCAGTGGTCCTGGTGATGGATCAGTGGTCCTGGTGATGGTCAGTGGTCCTGGTGATGGTCAGTGGTCCTGGTGATGGTCAGTGGTCCTGGTGATGGTCAGTGGTCCTGGTGATGGTCAGTCCTGGTGATGGTCAGTGGTCCTAGTGATGGTCAGTGGTCCTAGTGATGGTCAGTGGTCCTAGTGATGGTCAGTAGTCCTAGTGATGGTCAGTAGTCCTAGTGATGGTCAGTAGTCCTAGTGATGGATCAGTGGTCCTGGTGATCAGTGGTCCAAGTGATGATCAGTGGTCCTGGTGATGGTCAGTGGTCCTGGTGATGGTCAGTGGTCCTGGTGATGGATCAGTGGTCCTGGTGATGGATCAGTGGTCCTGGTGATCAGTGGTCTGGTGATCAGTGGTCCTAGTGATGGATCAGGATCAGTATGTCCTGGTGATGGTCAGTGGTCCTGGTGATGAATCAGTGGTCCTGGTGATGGTCAGTGGTCCTGGTGATGGTCAGTGGTCCTGGTGATGGTCAGTGGTCCTGGTGATGATCAGTGGTCCTGGTGATGGATCAGTGTTCCTGGTGATGGCTCAGTGGTCCTGGTGATGGTCAGTGGTCCTGGTGATGGTCAGTGGTCCTGGTGATGGTCAGTGGTCCTGGTGATGGTCAGTGGTCCTGGTGATGGTCAGTGGTCCTAGTGATGGTCAGTGGTCCTGGTGATGGTCAGTGGTCCTAGTGATGGTCAGTGGTCCTGGTGATGGTCAGTGGTCCTAGTGATGGATCAGTGGTCCTGGTGATGGATCAGTGGTCCTGGTGATGGATCAGTGGTCCTGGTGATGGTCAGTGGTCCTAGTGATGGATCAGTGGTCCTGGTGATGGCCAGTGGTCCTGGTGATGGTCAGTGGTCCTGGTGATGGTCAGTGGTCCTGGTGATGGTCAGTGGTCCTGGTGATGGTCAGTGGTCCTGGTGATGATTCAGGGGTCCTGGTGATGATTCAGGGGTCCTGGTGATGGATCAGTGGTCCTGGTGATGGTCAGTGGTCCTGGTGATGATTCAGGGGTCCTGGTGATGATTCAGGGGTCCTGGTGATAATTCAGGGGTCCTGGTGATGATTCAGGGGTCCTGGTGATGGATCAGTGGTACTGGTGGTTTATGAAGGATCAATAGTACTGGCGTATGAAGGATCAGTAGTCCTGGTAATGTATGAAGGATCAGTGGTCCTGGTGGTGGTGTATGAAGGATCAGTGGTCCTGGTGTATGAAGGATCAGTGGTCCTGGTGTATGAAGGATCAGTGGTCCTGGTGGTGTATGAATGATCAGTGATCCTGGCAGTGTATGAAGGATCAGTAGTCCTGGTAGTGTATGAAGGATCAGTGGTCCTGGTAGTGTATGAAGGATCAGTGATCCTGGCAGTGTATGAAGCATCAGTGGTCCTGGCAGTGTATGAAGGATCAGTGGTCCTGGCAGTGTATGAAGGATCAGTGGTCCTGGCAGTGTATGAAGGATCAGTGGTCCTGGTAGTGTATGAAGGATCAGTGGTCCTGGTGGTGTATGAAAGACCAGTGGTCCTGGTGGTGTATGAAGGATCAGTGGTCCTGGTGGTGTATGAAGGACCAGTGGTCCTGGTGGTGTATAAAGGATCAGTGGTCCTGGTGGTGCATGAAAGACCAGTGGTCCTGGTGGTGTATAAAGGATCAGTGGTCCTGGTGGTGTATAAAGGATCAGTGGTCCTGGTAGTGTATAAAGAATCAGTGGTCCTAGTGGTGTATGAAGGATCAGTGGTCCTGGTGGTGTATGAAGGAATAGTGGTCCTGGTGGTGTATAAAGGATCAGTGGTCCTGGTAGTGTATGAAGGACCAGTGGTCCTGGTGGTGTATGACGGATCAGTGGTCCTGGTGGTGTATGAAGGACCAGTGGTCCTGGTGGTGTGTGAAGGATCAATGGTCCTGGTGGTGTATGAAGGATCAGTGGTCCTGGTGGTGTATGAAGGACCAGTGGTCCTGGTGGTGTATGAAGGACCAGTGGTCCTGGTGGTGTATGAAGGATCAGTGGTCCTGGTGGTGTATGAAGGACCAGTGGTCCTGGTGGTGTATGAAGGACCAGTGGTCCTGGTGGTGTATGAAGGACCAGTGGTAAGTGGCAGTGTATGATCAACGAGGCCTGGGAGGTAATACTCGAAGTAATACATCAAAGCAGAGAAGATCTCGAGGGAGGACTCAAGTATCAATATTCTGGCCAGCCATCCCCAAAAAAGTATTCCGACTAGAAAATATATTACATTAAATATATCACGAAAATATTCATCCCAGCAATAAGGAAAGTATATGATACTTACAGGAAATATTACGACTAATATTAAGATAAGATAAGATTTCGTTTGGATTTTTAACCCCAGAGGGTTAGCCACCCAGGATAACCCAAGAAAGTTAGTGCGTCATCGAGGACTGTCTAACTTATTTCCATTGTGGTCCTTAATCTTGTCCCCCAGGATGCGACCCACACCAGTCGACTAACACCCAGGTACCTATTTGCTTCTAGGTGAACAGGACAACAGGTGTAAGGAAACGTGTCAAAATGTGTTCACCCGCCAGGAATCGAACCCGGGCCCTCCGTGTGTGAAGCGGGAGCTTTAGCCACCAGGCCACCGGCTATCACACTAAGGATTGCAATATTATAGATGCGTATAGCAATGAGATAACAAAATATAGGAATATTCCGGACGAGGATTTATAACAGGTCATTCCTGTATATATAAAGGCATAACTGACTTGTATATCTGTAGAACTGTGTTTGTAAATAGTCATATGCATCGTAACAGATGTCATGTACATCTGTGTCTTCAACTGTGCTAGAATAATGTAAATGCTTTTCAAATTTTTTATATCCTTGCATTGGTGTAATAATTCTCTTGTTTTAATTATTTGAAACTACGGGTATATTTATACATGCTGTACATATATACATACACACACACACACACACACACACACACACACACACACACAAAATATATATATATATATATATATATATATATATATATATATATATATATATATATATATATATATATATGCATGTTCAGTAATTGAAGTCTTTCTTGTAGTATTTTTTTGGGTATTTGTTGAGGGAACGTTGTCACCACTGGTATTGAAGTGAGTGTCGTTTTAGCTAGTAGTTGAGCTATTAATAGGTAGCTGGCAGTTAGCTAGCAGATATTCATGGGGACGGTGGATGCTTCGCCTTGAAGGCTGGAGGTTGCCTGTGACAACACCAGCCAACTCGCATACCTGTACTGACACTTAGGTGTTCAATCCCTGAAGTACTAGCCTCTGTTACGTGCAAGATAGTCCCTGAGTAGGAAAGACTGTGCACTCCCTGTTACGTGCAAGTTAGTCCTTGAGGAGAGGGACTGTGCACTCCTTGACATACCAGACTCACAAGCTACTCTCTGAGGAGGAGGGCCTCTGTGCACCCCGTAACATACTAACCACTGTTACAAACAAGCTACTCCCTGAGCATGAGGGGCTGTGTACACTCCTTAACATACGTACTAACCTCCGTACCTTACACACACACACACACACACACACACACACACACACACACACACACACACACACACACACACACACACACACACACACAGACTTCAGACTACAGACCTCACTCAGGGAGAAAGACCTTGGGGTGACCCTAACACCGAGCACATCACCGGAGGCACACATCAACCAAATAACCGCTGCAGCATACGGGCGCCTGGCAAACCTGAGAATAGCGTTCCGATACCTTAATAAGGAATCGTTCAAGACACTGTACACTGTGTATGTTAGGCCCATACTGGAGTATGCAGCATCAGTCTGGAACCCACACCTGGTCAAGCACGTCAAGAAGTTAGTGAAAGTACAAAGGTTTGCAACAAGGCTAGTCCCAGAGCTCAAGGGAATGTCGTACGAGGAAAGGTTAAGGGAAATCGGACTGACGACACTGGAGGACGACAGAAGGGTCAGGGGAGACATGATAACGACATACAAGATACTGCGGGGAATAGACAAGGTGGACAGAGATAGGATGTTCCAGAGAGGGGACACAGGGACAAGGGGTCACAACTGGAAGCTGAAGACTCAGACGAGTCACAGGGACGTTAGGAAGTATTTCTTCAGTCATAGAGTTGTTAGCAAGCAGAATAGCCTAGCAAGTGTAGTGGAGGCAGGAACCATACATAGTTTTAAGAAGAGGTATGACAAAGCTCAGGAAGCAGAGAGAGAGAGGATCCAGTAGCGATCAGTGAAGAGGCGGGGCCAGGAGCGGAGTCTCGACCCCTGCAACCACAATTAGGTGAATTAGGTGAGTACACACGATCTCATCAACAGCAGCCAACATGGTTTCAGGGACGGGAAATCCTGTGTCACAAACCTACTGGAGTTCTATGACATGGTGACAGCAGTAAGACAAGAGAGAGAGAGGGGTGGGTGGATTGCATATTCTTGGACTGCAAGAAGGCGTTTGACACAGTTCCACACAAGAGATTGGTGCAAAAACTGGAGGACCAAGCAGGGATAACAGGGAAGGCACTACAATGGATCAGGGAATACTTGTCAGGAAGACAGCAGCGAGTCATGGTACGTGGCGAGGTGTCAGAGTGGGCACCTGTGACCAGCGGGGTCCCACAGGGGTCAGTCCTAGGACCAGTGCTGTTTCTGGTATTTGTGAACGACATGACGGAAGGAATAGACTCTGAGGTGTCCCTGTTTGCAGATGACGTGAAGCTGATGAGAAGAATTCACTCGATCGAAGATCAGGCAGAACTACAAAGGGATCTGGACAGGCTGCAGACTTGGTCCAGCAATTGGCTCCGGGAGTTCAATCCCACCAAGTGCAAAGTCATGAAGATTGGGGAAGGGCAAAGAAGACCCCAGACGGAGTACAGTCTAGGGGGCCAGAGACTACAAACCTCACTCAAGGAAAAAGATCTTGGGGTGAGTATAACACCAGGCACATCTCCTGAAGCGCACATCAACCAAATAACTGCTGCAGCATATGGGCGCCTAGCAAACCTCAGAACAGCATTCCGACATCTTAATAAGGAGTCATTCAGGACCCTGTACACCGTGTACGTTAGGCCCATATTGGAGTATGCGGCACCAGTTTGGAACCCACACCTAGCCAAGCACGTAAAGAAACTAGAGAAAGTGCAAAGGTTTGCAACAAGACTAGTCCCAGAGCTAAGAGGTATGTCCTACGAGGAGAGGTTAAGGGAAATCAACCTGACGACACTGGAGGACAGGAGAGATAGGGGGGACATGATAACTACATACAAAATACTGAGAGGAATTGACAAGGTGGACAAAGACAGGATGTTCCAGAGATTGGACACAGTAACAAGAGGACACAGTTGGAAGTTGAAGACGCAGATGAATCACAGGGATGTTAGGAAGTATTTCTTCAGCCACAGAGTAGACAGTAAGTGGAATAGTTTGGGAAGCGATGTAGTGGAGGCAGGATCCATACATAGCTTTAAGCAGAGGTATGATAAAGCTCACGGCTCAGGGAGAGTGACCTAGTAGCGATCAGTGAAGAGGCGGGGGCCAGGAGCTCGGACTCGACCCCCGCAACCTCAACTAGGTGAGTACAACTAGGTGAGTACACACACACAAACACACACACCTGCAAGATTGGACCTTGTGTTCACCCTGGGCAGCTCAGACATTGAGGACATCAAGTATGAGAGTCCCCTAGGAGCTAGCGACCACGTGGTTCTGTGCTTTGAATACATAGTAGAGCTGCAAGTGGAGAGAATAACAGGAGTTGAACGGGAAAAGCCTGACTATAAAAGAGGGGACTACATAGGGTTGAAGAACTTCCTGCGGGAGGTCCAGTGGGACAGAGAACTGGCAGGAAAGCCAGTAAATGAAATGATGGAATATGTAACAACAAAATGCAAGGAGGCAGTGGAAAGGTTTATTCCCAAGGGCAACAGTAACAACGGGAAGACCAGAACGAGCCCCTGGTTTACCCGACGGTGTAAGGAGGCAAAAACAAAGTGCAATAGAGAATGGAAAAACAGAAAAAAGAGAATGGAAACAGAAGGCAGAGAACACAACAGAAGACAACAGTCAAAGACCAGGTGATCAGATTAAGGACAGAAGGTGGAGAACTCACAAGAAATGATCAGGAGGTATGTGAGGAGCTGAACAGGAGATTTAAGGAAATTTTTACAGTAGAGACAGGAAGGGCTGTGGGAAGACAGCACAGAAGGGAACATCAAGAGGGAATATACCAACAAGTGTTGGATGACATACGAACAACTGAGGAGGAGGTGAAGAAGCTCTTAAGTGACCTTGACACCTCAAAGGCGATGGGACCGGACAACATCTCCCCATGGGTCCTTAGAGAAGGAGCAGAGATGCTGTGCGTGCCTCTAACCACAAGCTTCAACACATCCCTTGAAA
The DNA here is from genome assembly GCF_038502225.1 of Cherax quadricarinatus. Taxonomy (NCBI): domain Eukaryota; kingdom Metazoa; phylum Arthropoda; class Malacostraca; order Decapoda; family Parastacidae; genus Cherax; species Cherax quadricarinatus. The sequence continues at coordinate 9,964,737 of NC_091382.1, forward strand.
CTGGGCAACTACCTGAGAAATGGAAGACAGCTAATGTAGTCCCCATATTTAAGAAAGGAAACAGAAACGAGGCACTAAACTACAGACCTGTCTCTCTGACATGTATTGTGTGCAAAGTCATGGAGAAGATTATCAGGAGGAGAGTGGTCGAACACCTGGAAAGGAACAAGATTATAAATGAAAACCAGCATGGGTTCATGGAAGGCAAATCTTGTATCACAAACCTCCTGGAGTTTTATGACAAGGTAACAGAAGTAAGACACGAGAGAGAGGGGTGGGTAGATTGCGTTTTCCTAGACTGCAGGAAGGCCTTTGACACAGTTCCCCACAAGAGATTAGTGCAGAAGCTGGAGGATCAGGCGCATGTAAAAGGGAGGGCACTGCAATGGATAATGGAATACCTGACAGGGAGGCAGCAACGAGTCATGGTACGTGAAGAGGTATCACAGTGGGCGCCTGTTACGAGCGGGGTCCCACAGGGGTCACTTCTAGGACCAGTGCTATTTTTGATATATGTGAACGACATGATGGAAGGAATAGACTCTGAAGTGTCCCTGTTCGCAGATAACGTGAAGTTGATGAGAAGAATTAAATAGGACGAGGATGAGGCAGGACTGCAGAGAGACCTGGACAGGCTGGACATGTGGTCCAGTAACTGGCTTCTCGAATTCAATCCAGCCAAATGCAAAGTCATGAAGATTGGGGAGGTGCAAAGAAGACCGCAGAGTATAGGCTAGGTGGACAAAGACTACAGACCTCACTCAGGGAGAAAGACCTTGGGGTGACCATAACACCGAGCACATCACCGGAGGCACACATCAACCAAATAACCGCTGCAGCATACGGGCGCCTGGCAAACCTGAGAATAGCGTTCCGATACCTTAATAAGGAATCGTTCAAGACACTGTACACTGTGTATGTTAGACCCATACTGGAGTATGCAGCATCAGTCTGGAACCCACACCTGGTCAAGCACGACAGGAAGTTAGAGAAAGTACAAAGGTTTGCAACAAGGCTAGTCCCAGAGCTCAAGGGAATGTCGTACGAGGAAAGGTTAAGGGAAATCGGACTGACGACACTGGAGGACAGAAGGGTCAGGGGAGACATGATAACGACATACAAGATACTGCGGGGAATAGACAAGGTGGACAGAGATAGGATGTTCCAGAGAGGGGACACAGGGACAAGGGGTCACAACTGGAAGCTGAAGACTCAGACGAGTCACAGGGACGTTAGGAAGTATTTCTTCAGTCATAGAGTCGTCAGCAAGTGGAATAGCCTAGCAAGTGAAGTAGTGGAGGCAGGAACTATACATAGCTTTAAGATGAGGTATGACAAAGCTCAGGAAGCAGAGAGAGGACCCAGTAGCGATCAGTGAAGAGGCGGGGCCAGGAGCTTAGTCTCGACCCCTGCAACCACAATTAGGTGAGTACAATTAGGTGAGTACACACTGGTGTTTTCCCTGACATTCGGGATGCCTTCATCCTTGGCACTGTACATCTGGCACCGTTTTCCTTAAATCAGTATTGTCACTGTTATTTCCTACAGCTGTGTGTGGCGAGATTACGACTTCGTCCTTTTACTGCAATTAATTTTTACTGAGTTGAATTACTTAGCTGTTTTAACTTTCAAAGTTTAAACAATAAGATAATACAAGGATCCCAATGGAAATAAATTTCTTTACCTGACTTTTTTCAGTTATCTTAGGTAATTTGCACATTTGTTTCTTATGTATGATAATTTGCATAAATATATGTGTACCTCTACCAGAATAAACTTACAGACCCCGGAAATGTTTACAACAGTTAAAACTACGCAAACAATTTAATACCTAAATATTTACGTTCACTAATGACAACTTTTGTGCGAGTACAACATGTCGCCTTGTTATTACCTACTGAAAGTATCACTTACACTTCATTAAAGTTTTTATACTGTTATTTTTATTCTGTCATTTTTTTAGTTATTGGAATAGTTCTAAACTGAACAGTCTGTTGAGGTATTGGGTGAGTTTTGCAATGACTGACAAGATTATCGCAGTGTGGGTGTCTTGAGGAATACAGGAAAGTGTGCGAGTGTCCTTGTACAGGAAAAAACTGAATATCCTCCTGGAGTTAATGGTTTCTTTTTCAGAATACAATAAAACGCGTGTGTTCCACAGTAAAGGAAAAATTATCGATGTAAATATTGAGTACGTAAGCGTGTATTCTTGGTAAGTACATGAGTATCCTTGGTGAGTACGAGTATATCTTCAAAGTTGAGGAGATTCAAGGTTTCCTGCTACACAAGGAGTCGCTTTTCTCCAAAAGGTTACAGACGACCTCAACCTCTCGTAGTTCAAGGTTTTGTTGACTATCGTCCAGTGAATAGTTTAAATTGCGTCTCTTGACGACTATGTACAGATAATCCTTTGGGATGGCCATGGGATCACCCCTTTGTGTGGTCCTGGTTAACCAACATCCTAGTTAACGTGCACAGAGGACTCAGCATCACTGAACTCTAACAAAATCAATTCTGTTGAACAATATACTGGAGAATGAACATTACGGTTTCCTTCCGTTTTTTTTTCTGGGGTATTTCTTTGCAAGGAGAACGCTAAGTCGTATATCGAAATCTACAGGAGGCCCACAACGATAACCTGTTTTGCTTAACAAAACAAGGGAACAGTAAGGAATCCTCATAGGATTCTACTGTAAAGTATACAGAATCTCAAGCGTCATCTCCCTCGAAGAAAATTGTAACTGTATGCACAAGATATTTTTTTCTAAACTTCAGTAGCTAACACCCCTTTAACTGCAAGGCAAAAATGTTAGAGAATCCTTCACTCTACCGAAGATTCTTAGAATTTCCCATCAGCCAGGTTTCAGACAACCTCTCCTACCTTCTGGCCAGGCGTATAACCAGAAGAACATTACACCCAGCACGATCAACAATATAGTTGCCAAGAGAGAGCGAGAGACGCCACAGAGAAACTAGGGCAAGTGTTTGTATCATAGCATGTGGTACATGTGACCAACATTATAGAGGAAATTGTGGCATCCAACCAGTATGTTACAATTTATTCGGCGTATGTCACACTCCCATATAAGGTTGCCTCCCAATCAGCGAACCGGGTGATAAGGGTTTAAGGTTTACTATACAAATAGTAGGAGTCTAAGAAATAAGAAAGATGAGCTAAAATTACTTGCAAGTGTAGGTAATATACATATTATTGCTATAACAGAGACCTGGTTCAACCTGAAAGATAGAGAAATACCTTCTGAATGCAGGGGTTATAAAGGGTTATAAACTATTCCACACTGATAGGGTCAACAGGAAGGGTGGTGGAGTGGCGATGTATGTCAGAGAAAATTTAAATTGTCTTAGACATGATACAAGATTAGAAACATCGAACACAGAATCTGTTTGGCTACAGTTTCTCGAGGGTCGTGACAAATTAATTTTGGGTGTGATTTATAGGACCCCAAACCTTGATAGGGAGGACAGTAAACTGTTATGAGCAAAATTCATAAGGCATCTAGATATGAAAATGTTGTGATAATGGGAGATTTAAACTTTAGACAAATTGACTGGAACAATGTAATAGGAAATCTTGAGTCCAGTGACTTTCTTGATACAGTTCAAGATTGCTTTTTAGAACAGGTTGTGACAGAACCAACTAGAGGAAACAATCTGCTTGACTTGGTTCGTGCCAACATAGAATCACTAATTAAAATCTTGAGGTTAATGATGAGCTAGGGGAAAGTGACCACAAATTACTTAGTTTCAATATATAATGGAATTACCCAGATAACTGCAATCAAATCTCTGTCCCAGATTTTCGCTTGGCCGACTTCATGGGACTGAAAAATTACCTGGGTGGGCTAAATTGGGATGTCCTGACTATGGGTCAGGTAGGTGATCTTGGTTGCCAATATGACGTTTTTCAGAGCATAGTTCTAGCTGCCCAGACAACTTTTGCTCCGAATAGGGAAATTAGATCTAACAAAAATGATCCCAAATGGATGAACAATAGATTAAAACATCTCACTGGTCAAAAGAGACGTATATATAGGTGTATCAAAAGATGGGATGAGCAGTTAAGAAATCAATATGTTCAATTAGAGAGAGAAATAAAGAAAGGAATAAGAAAAGCAAAAAGGGATTATAAGGCAAAGGTTGCAAGGGATTCAAAGACAAACCCAAAAGGGTTCTTTCAGGTATACTGAAGTAAGATTAGGGACAAGATTGGCCCACTTAAGAGTAACTCTGGTCAGATCACCGACAGTGATAAGGATATGTGTGAAATTCTCAATACCTCCTTCCTCTCAGTTTTCACCCAGGAAAATACTAGCGATGTTCCTGAAATAATAGATTATGAAGAATAGGACTATGCACGATTGCGGTAACTAGTGACATGGTCCTCAGGCAAATAAACTAAAACCTAACAAATCCCCAGGCCCTGATGAACTGTTTGCAAAGGTGTTAAAGGAATGTAAAGAGGAACTTAGCATACCTTTGGCTAATCTTTTTAACATATCACTACAAACTGGCACAGTGCCTGATAAGTGGAAAATGGCAAATGTAATACCTATTTACAAGGCAGGTGACAGGTCCTTGGCTTCGAACTATAGACCAATAAGCCTTACCTCCATAGTGGGAAAATTTATGGAATCAATAATTGCCGAAGCAATTCGTAACCATCTTGATAGGCACAGATTGATTAATGAATCTCAACACGGCTTTACAAAGGGGCGTTCCTGCCTTACGAATTTACTAACATTTTTCACTAAGGTGTTTGAGGAGGTAGATCATGGTAACGAATATGATATTGTGTATATGGACTTCAGTAAGGCTTTCGATCGAGTTCCACATCAGAGGCTATTGAGGAAACTTAAGGCACACAGAATAGGAGGAGAAATTTTTTCCTGGGTAGAGGCATGGCTGACAAATAGGCAGCAGAGAGTTTGCATTAATGGGGAGAAATCATAATGGGGGCACGTCACAAGCGGTGTTCCTCAGGGGGTCAGTGTTGGGTCCGTTGTTGTTCACATTTTACATAAACGACATAGATAAGGGAATAAATAGCGACATAAGCAAATTTGCTGATAACACCAAAATAGGCCGTCCAATTCATTCTAATGAGGACACTAGAACACTCCAGGATGATTTGAATAGACTGATGCAATGGTCGGAGAAGTGGCAGATGTAGTTTAATATAGACAAATGCAAAGTTCTAAATGTTGGACAGGAAAATAATCATGCGACATATAAACTAAATAATGTAGATATTAATACTACTGATTGCGAAAAGGATTTAGGAGTCCTGGTTAGTAGTAATCTAAAACCAAGACAACAGTGCATTAGTGTTCGCAATAAAGCTAACAGAATTCTTGGCTTCATATCTAGAAGTATAAATAATAGAAGTCCTCAGGTTGTTCTTCAACTCTATATATCCTTGGTTAGGCCTCATTTAGATTATGCTGCTCAGTTCTGGTCACCGTATTACAGAATGGATATAAATGCTCTGGAAAACGTACAGAGGAGGATGACAAAGATGATCCCATGTATCAGAAATCTTTCCTATGAGGATAGACCGAGGGCCCTGAATCTGCACTCTCTCGAAAGGCGTAGAATTAGGGGGGATATGATCGAGGTGTATAAATGGAAAACAGGAATAAATAAAGGGGATGTAAATAGCGTGCTGAAAATTTCCAGCCAAGACAGGACTCGCAGCAATGGTTTCAAGTTGGAAAAATTCAGATTCAGGAAGGATATAGGAAAGCACTGGTTTGGTAATAGAGTTGTGGATGAGGGGAACAAACTCCTGAGTACAGTTATTGAGGCTAAAACGTTGTGTAGTTTTAAAAATAGGTTAGATAAATACATGAGTGGGTGTGGGTGGGTGTGAGTTGGACCTGACTAGCTTGTGCTGCTGGGTCTGGTGCCCTGCTCCTTCCTTGAGTGGAGGTGACCAGACTGGGTGGGTCATTGGGCTAATCCGGGGGGGGGGGACATGGACCTGCTCCGCATGGGTCAGTAGGCCTGTTGCAGTGTTCCTTTTTTTCTTATGTTCTCTGTAATGTGCTTGTGTAGTACTAGCAGCAGAGACTGTGATGGCAGGGTTTACTGTTTTCTGGAGGATTCTCGCTCTGGTGGCCTGGTGGTTAACGCTCTCGCTTCACACGGTGAGGGCCTGGGTTCGATTCCCAGCCAGAGTAGAAACATTGGACGTGTTTCTTTCCACCTGTTGTCTATGTTCCCCATCAGTAAAATGGGTACCTGGGTGTTAGTCGACTGGTGTGGGTCGCATCCTGGGACACTGACCTAAGGAGGCCTGGTCACAGACCGGGAACTCTCTCCAGGTAAACTCCAGGTAAGACCTCAGAGATGGTGAAGGCAGAGAAACGTTACCACAATAAAATGTCACATTAGTTGCATTTGTGTCCGTTTACTTAACATATTGTCGGTAATTCTACCAATATTAATGCAATCTGTTAACCACCCCATCAAGAATATTCAAGTCCCTCAGTGCATATACACTGAGTGTCTGCACTCTGAAGGACGGGTGTTAATGTTACAGTTTTATAACTGTAGTGTAAGCGCACCTCTGGCAAGACAGTGATGGAGTGAATGATCATGAAAGTTTTTCTTTCTTGGGTCACCCTGCCTTGGTGGGAAACGGCCGATGCACCAATAAAAAATATAAAAACATATTCTCTGTAGATATTATTGTGACTTCTTTCAGTACATTACCAAATGAGAACTGATCTGGTGATACCGACAAAAAATATTTCGCCATTAGGACTGAAGAAGCCAATCGTGGCGAAACGTTTTCTGTAATAAATGTCTTAAACTCTGCATATCTTTTATCCACACATCGCAAAAAATACTGGACCTTGTCATGACCTTGCCCTTCTCCCTGACTACTATTTTTCGACCTTACTTTTAGACTGCACTATCTAACTTCCTACTGAAAGGTTGTTCAGAAGTCACTTCTAATTTGCCCTCCTAGTCTGATGTCTTTTGAAAGTATGATCTGTTCTAGTTATGTCTTGTTAAAACTTAGCTTGACATCATCCGCACTATAGCTAGGAATACAAACAATTGTGTACACAGAGAATGAAGCTTATAGACGTTTCGGTCCAACTTGGACCATTCAGTCCAACTTGGTCCAAGTTGCGGGTTATTTGTGTATTGTTCCAGTCACGGTATTGTGCTTTTTTGTTCATTATGGTGAAAGTGGAACGTTAGACTAGACTCTCAGGTACCTACTTAATACAACACTAAGGCAACAGGAGGAACAGGTGTAAGGAACAGCACTAGGTGAACAGGTGTAAGGAACAGCACTAGGGGAACAGGTGTAAGGAACAGCACTAGGGGAACAGGTGTAAGGAACAGCACTAGGGGAACAAGTGTAAGGAACAGCACTAGGGGAACAGGTGTAAGGAACAGCACTAGGGGAACAGGTGTAAGGAACAGCACTAGGTGAACAGGTGTAAGGAACAGCACTAGGGGAACAAGTGTAAGGAACAGCACTAGGGGAACAGGTGTAAGGAACAGCACTAGGGGAACAGGTGTAAGGAACAGCACAAGGTGAACAGGTGTAAGGAACAGCACTAGGTGAACAGGTGTAAGGAACAGCACTAGGTGAACTGGTGTAAGGAACAGCACTAGGTGAACAGGTGTAAGGAAGAGCACTAGGTGAACAGGTGTAAGGAACAGCACTAGGTGAACAGGTGTAAGGAACAGCACTAGGGGAACAGGTGTAAGGAACAGCACTAGGGGAACAGGAGTAAGGAACAGCACTAGGGGAACAGGTGTAAGGAACAGCACTAGGTGAACAGGTGTAAGGAACAGCACTAGGTGAACAGGTGTAAGGAACAGCACTAGGTGAACTGGTGTAAGGAACAGCACTAGGTGAACAGGTGTAAGGAACAGCACTAGGTGAACAGGTGTAAGGAACAGCACTAGGGGAACAGGTGTAAGGAACAGCACTACGTGAACTGGTGTAAGGAACAGCACTAGGGGAACAGGTGTAAGGAACAGCACTAGGTGAACTGGTGTAAGGAACAGCACTAGGGGAACAGGTGTAAGGAACAGCACTAGGGGAACAGGTGTAAGGAACAGCACTAGGGGAACAGGTGTAAGGAACAGCACTAGGGGAACAGGTGTAAGGAACAGCACTAGGGGAACAGGTGTAAGGAACAGCACTAGGTGAACTGGTGTAAGGAATAGCACTAGGGGAACAGGTGTAAGGAACAGCACTAGGGGAACAGGTGTAAGGAACAGCACTAGGTGAACAGGTGTAAGGAACAGCACTAGGGGAACAGGTGTAAGGAAAAGCACTAGGTGAAGGAACAGCACTAGGGGAACAGGGGGAACAGGTGTAAGGAACAGCACTAGGTGAAGGAACAGCACTAGGTGAACTGGTGTAAGGAACAGGACTAGGTGAACAGGTGTAAGGAACAACACTAGGGGAACAGGTGTAAGGAACAGCACTAGGGGAAGGAACAGCACTAGGTGAACAGGTAAGGAACACTAGGCGAACAGGTGTAAGGAACAGCACTAGGGGAACAGGTGTAAGGAACAGCACTAGGGGAACAGGTGTAAGGAACAGCACTAGGTGAACAGGTGTAAGGAACAGCACTAGGGGAACAGGTGTAAGGAACAACACTAGGGGAACAGGTGTAAGGAACAGCACTAGGGGAACAGGTGTAAGGAACAGCACTAGGTGAACAGGTGTAAGGAACAGCACTAGGGGAACAGGTGTAAGGAACAGCACTAGGGGAACAGGTGTAAGGAACAGCACTAGGTGAACAGGTGTAAGGAACAGCACTAGGTGAACAGCACTAGTGTAAGGAACAGCACTAGGGGAACAGGTGTAAGGAACAGCACTAGGGGAACAGGTGTAAGGAACAGCACTAGGGGAACAGGTGTAAGGAACAGCACTAGGGGAACAGGTGTAAGGAACAGCACTAGGGGAACAGGTGTAAGGAACAGCACTAGGGGAACAGGTGTAAGGAACAGCACTAGGGGAACAGGTGTAAGGAACAGCACTAGGGGAACAGGTGTAAGGAACAGCACTAGGTGAACAGGTGTAAGGAACAGCACTAGGGGAACAGGTGTAAGGAACAGCACTAGGTGAACAGGTGTAAGGAACAGCACTAGGGGAACAGGTGTAAGGAACAGCACTAGGGGAACAGGTGTAAGGAACATCACTAGAGGAACAGGTGTAAGGAACAGCACTAGGTGAACAGGTGTAAGGAATAGCACTAGGGGAACAGGTGTAAGGAACAGCACTAGGGGAACAGGTGTAAGGAACAGCACTAGGGGAACAGGTGTAAGGAACAGCACTAGGGGAACAGGTGTAAGGAACAGCACTAGGGGAACAGGTGTAAGGAACAGCACTAGGGGAACAGGTGTAAGGAACAGCACTAGGGGAACAGGTGTAAGGAACAGCACTAGGTGAACAGGTGTAAGGAACAGCACTAGGGGAACAGGTGTAAGGAACAGCACTAGGTGAACAGGTGTAAGGAACAGCACTAGGGGAACAGGTGTAAGGAACAGCACTAGGTGAACAGGTGTAAGGAACAGCACTAGGGGAACAGGTGTAAGAAACAGCACTAGGGAACAGGTGTAAGGAACAGCACTAGGGGAACAGGTGTAAGGAACAGCACTAGGGGAACAGGTGTAAGGAACAGCACTAGGGGAACAGGTGTAAGGAACAGCACTAGGTGAACAGGTGTAAGGAACAGCACTAGGGGAACAGGTGTAAGGAACAGCACTAGGGGAACAGGTGTAAGGAACAGCACTAGGGTAAGGAACAGCACTAGGTGAACACGTGTAAGGAACAGCACTAGGGGAACAGGTGTAAGGAACAGCACTAGGGGAACAGGTGTAAGGAACAGCACTAGGGGAACAGGTGTAAGGAACAGCACTAGGTGGAACAGGTGTAAGGAACAGCACTAGGGGAACAGGTGTAAGGAAGCACTAGGGGAACACAGCACTAGGTGAACAGGTGTAAGGAACAGCACTAGGGGAACAGGTGTAAGGAACAGCACTAGGGGAACAGGTGTAAGGAACAGCACTAGGGGAACAGGTGTAAGGAACAGCACTAGGGGAACAGGTGTAAGGAACAGCACTAGGGGAACAGGTGTAAGGAACAGCACTAGGGGAACAGGTGTAAGGAACAGCACTAGGTGAACAGGTGTAAGGAACAGCACTAGGGGAACAGGTGTAAGGAACAGCACTAGGTGAACAGGTGTAAGGAACAGCACTAGGGGAACAGGTGTAAGGAACAGCACTAGGGGAACAGGTGTAAGGAACAGCACTAGGGGAACAGGTGTAAGGAACAGCACTAGGTGAACAGGTGTAACAGCACTAGTGTAAGGAACAGCACTAGGGGAACAGGTGTAAGGAACAGCACTAGGGGAACAGGTGTAAGGAACAGCACTAGGGGAACAGGTGTAAGGAACAGCACTAGGGAACAGGTGTAAGGAACAGCACTAGGGGAACAGGTGTAAGGAACAGCACTAGGTGAACAGGTGTAAGGAACAGCACTAGGTGAAGGAACAGCACTAAGGGCACTAGGTGAACAGGTGTAAGGAACAGCACTAGGGGAACAGGTGTAAGGAACAGCACTAGGGGAACAGGTGTAAGGAACAGCACTAGGGGAACAGGTGTAAGGAACAGCACTAGGGGAACAGGTGTAAGGAACAGCACTAGGGGAACAGGTGTAAGGAACAGCACTAGGGGAACAGGTGTAAGGAACAGCACTAGGTGGAACAGGTGTAAGGAACAGCACTAGGGGAACAGGTGTAAGGAACAGCACTAGGTGAACAGGTGTAAGGAACAGCACTAGGTGAACAGGTGTAAGGAACAGCACTAGGGGAACAGGTGTAAGGCACTAGGTGAACAGCAGCACTAGGGGAACAGGTGTAAGGAACAGCACTAGGTGAACAGGTGTAAGGAACAGCACTAGGGGAACAGGTGTAAGGAACAGCACTAGGGGAACAGGTGTAAGGAACAGCACTAGGTGAACAGGTGTAAGGAACAGCACTAGGGGAACAGGTGTAAGGAACAGCACTAGGGGAACAGGTGTAAGGAACAGCACTAGGTGAACAGGTGTAAGGAACAGCACTAGGGGAACAGGTGTAAGGAACAGCACTAGGTGAACAGGTGTAAGGAACAGCACTAGGGGAACAGGTGTAGGTGTAAGGAACAGCACTAGGTGAACAGGTGTAAGGAACAGCACTAGGGGAACAGGTGTAAGGAACAGCACTAGGTGAACAGGTGTAAGGAACAGCACTAGGGGAACAGGTGTAAGGAACAGCACTAGGGGAACAGGTGTAAGGAACAGCACTAGGGGAACAGGTGTAAGGAACAGCACTAGGGGAACAGGTGTAAGGAACAGCACTAGGGGAACAGGTGTAAGGAACAGCACTAGGTGAACAGGTGTAAGGAACAGCACTAGGGGAACAGGTGTAAGGAACAGCACTAGGGGAACAGGTGTAAGGAACAGCACTAGGGGAACAGGTGTAAGGAACAGCACTAGGTGAACAGGTGTAAGGAACAGCACTAGGGGAACAGGTGTAAGGAACAGCAGCACTAGGGGAACAGGTGTAAGGAACAGCACTAGGGGAACAGGTGTAAGGAACAGCACTAGGGGAACAGGTGTAAGGAACAGCACTAGGGGAACAGGTGTAAGGAACAGCACTAGGGGAACAGGTGTAAGGAACAGCACTAGGGGAACAGGTGTAAGGAACAGCACTAGGGGAACAGGTGTAAGGAACAGCACTAGGGGAACAGGTGTAAGGAACAGCACTAGGGGAACAGGTGTAAGGAACAGCACTAGGGGAACAGGTGTAAGGAACAGCACTAGGTGAACAGGTGTAAGGAACAGCACTAGGTGAACAGGTGTAAGGAACAGCACTAGGTGAACAGGTGTAAGGAACAGCACTAGGGGAACAGGTGTAAGGAACAGCACTAGGGGAACAGGTGTAAGGAACAGCACTAGGGGAACAGGTGTAAGGAACAGCACTAGGTGAACAGGTGTAAGGAACAGCACTAGGGGAACAGGTGTAAGAAACAGCACTAGGGGAACAGGTGTAAGGAATAGCACTAGGGGAACAGGTGTAAGGAACAGCACTAGGTGAACAGGTGTAAGGAACAGCACTAGGGGAACAGGTGTAAGGAACAGCACTATGTGAACAGGTGTAAGGAACAGCACTAGGGGAACAGGTGTAAGGAACAGCACTAGGGGAACAGGTGTAAGGAATAGCACTAGGGGAACAGGTGTAAGGAACAGCACTAGGTGAACAGGTGTAAGGAACAGCACTAGGGGAACAGGTGTAAGGAACAGCACTAGGGGAACAGGTGTAAGGAACAGCACTAGGGGAACAGGTGTAAGGAACAGCACTAGGGGAACAGGTGTAAGGAACAGCACTAGGGGAACAGGTGTAAGGAACAGCACTAGGGGAACAGGTGTAAGGAACAGCACTAGGGGAACAGGTGTAAGGAACAGCACTAGGGGAACAGGTGTAAGGAACAGCACTAGGGGAACAGGTGTAAGGAACAGCACTAGGGGAACAGGTGTAAGAAACAGCACTAGGGGAACAGGTGTAAGGAACAGCACTAGGGGAACAGGTGTAAGGAACAGCACTAGGGGAACAGGTGTAAGAAACAGCACTAGGTGAACAGGTGTAAGGAACAGCACTAGGGGAACAGGTGTAAGGAACAGCACTAGGGGAACAGGTGTATGGAACAGCACTAGGGGAACAGGTGTAAGGAACAGCACTAGGTGAACAGGTGTAAGGAACAGCACTAGGGGAACAAGTGTAAGGAACAGCACTAGGTGAACAGGTGTAAGGAACAGCACTAGGGGAACAGGTGTAAGGAACAGCACTAGGGGAACAAGTGTAAGGAACAGCACTAGGTGAACAGGTGTAAGGAACAGCACTAGGGGAACAGGTGTAAGGAACAGCACTAGGGGAACAGGTGTAAGGAACAGCACTAGGGGAACAGGTGTAAGGATCAGCACTAGGGGAACAAGTGTAAGGAACAGCACTAGGTGAACAGGTGTAAGGAACAGCACTAGGGGAACAGGTGTAAGAAACAGCACTAGGTGAACAGGTGTAAGGAACAGCACTAGGTGAACAGGTGTAAGGAACAGCACTAGGGGAACAGGTGTAAGGAACAGCACTAGGTGAACAGGTGTAAGGAACAGCACTAGGGGAACAGGTGTAAGGAACAGCACTAGGGGAACAGGTGTAAGGAACAGCACTAGGTGAACAGGTGTAAGGAACAGCACTAGGGGAACAGGTGTAAGAAACAGCACTAGGTGAACAGGTGTAAGGAACAGCACTAGGTGAACAGGTGTAAGGAACAGCACTAGGGGAACAAGTGTAAGGAACAGCACTAGGTGAACAGGTGTAAGGAACAGCACTAGGGGAACAGGTGTAAGGAACAGCACTAGGGGAACAGGTGTAAGGAACAGCACTAGGTGAACAGGTGTAAGGAACAGCACTAGGGGAACAGGTGTAAGGAACAGCACTAGGGGAACAGGTGTAAGGAACAGCACTAGGTGAACAGGTATAAGGAACAGCACTAGGGGAACAGGTGTAAGGAACAGCACTAGGGGAACAGGTGTAAGAAACAGCACTAGGTGAACAGGTGTAAGGAACAGCACTAGGGGAACAGGTGTAAGAAACAGCACTAGGTGAACAGGTGTAAGGAACAGCACTAGGGGAACAGGTGTAAGGAACAGCACTAGGGGAACAGGTGTAAGGAACAGCACTAGGGGAACAGGTGTAAGGAACAGCACTAGGGGAACAGGTGTAAGGAACAGCACTAGGTGAACTGGTGTAAGGAACAGCACTAGGTGAACTGGTGTAAGGAACAGCACTAGGGGAACAGGTGTAAGAAAAAGCACTAAAAGAACAGGTGTAAGGAACAGCACTAGGGGAACAGGGAGAGGTGTCAGGAACAGCACTAGGGGAACAGGGAGAGGTGTAAGGAACAGCACTAGGGGAACAGGTGTCAACAACAGCACTGGAAGAACAGGTGTCAGGAACATCACTAGGGGAACAGGGAGAGCAGGCTTACCCATACATCATACCACACCCGGAAATCGAATCCAGTTCCCGCTGATTGCTAACCCGACTCTCTACTCCTGAATTAAGAATAACAAGCAGGGTACCGCTATACATTAGGAGTTACTTAATACGGTTTATGGATATGATTATCAGCCATCCAAGGAGCCAAGGGGAGCACTTTATGCCCGCTCCTGATAAATAGAACACTCGGATAAGTGAGGTAAACACAGTTATCTACTCAATGTGTGTGCACGGTGCACTGTGTGCATCATTGATTACCACCTCCAAGGAGAGTGCCTTGATGATGCATCTAAAGAAGCTCTCTAAGATCTAAGATCAAGCTCTCTAAGATCAAGCTCTCTAAGATCTAAGAAAAAGCTCTCTAAGATCTAAGACCAAGCTCTCTAAGATCTAAGATCAAGCTCTCTAAGATCTAAGAAAAAGCTCTCTAAGATCCAAGACCAAGCTCTCTAAGATCTAAGACCAAGCTCTCTAAGATCTAAGACCAAGCTCTCTAAGATCTAAGATCAAGCTCTCTAAGATCTAAGAAAAAGCTCTCTAAGATCCAAGACCAAGCTCTCTAAGATCTAAGACAAAGCTCTCTAAGATCTAAGATCAAGCTCTCTAAGATCTAAGATCAAGCTCTCTAAGATCTAAGGAAAAGTTCTCTAAGATCTAAGAAAAAGCTCTCTAAGATCTAAGAAAAAGCTCTCTAAGATCTAAGAAAAAGCTCTCTAAGATCTAAGAAAAAGCTCTCTAAGATCTAAGAAAAAGCTCTCTAAGATCTAAGAAAAAGCTCTCTAAGATCTAAGAAAAAGCTCTCTAAGATCTAAGAAAAAGCTCTATAGATCTAAAAGGCAGTCCATCTTAAAAAAAATTCTCTAAATCTAAAAATAAGCTCTCTACCTTAGAAATTTAGAACTATCCTACCGTTCCTTAGATCAATATTCTAACATTTTTTTTATTTTTATAAGCTCTTTCAGAAAATTTTAAATTTTCAGTCAGCATTAAGATATTTTGGTCAAAAAAAAAAATAAGTGGCTGATCTTGTGGATTTTAAAGAACTTTTTTTATGTTAAATGATTTTTTTATCACATCTCTAAACTGCATAACCCATATGTGTTTAGCGCGCTTACCCACTATCTTATTGCATATGTGTGTATACATTATATAATTATATATATATATATATATATATATATATATATATATATATATATATATATATATATATATGTCGTGCCGAATATGTAAAACTGGTCAATTAGCAAGAACTCATTTAAAATTAAGTCCTTTCTAAAATTCTCTCTTATACGTTTAAAGATATATTTTTTTCATTGACGTTGATGTAAAAATTTATATTTTTGCACCAAAAGGAACTTAGAAAACTTACCTAACCTTATTATAACAAGCGCAATTTATTTTAACCTAACCCAACTAAATATATTTTAGATTTGTTTACAATAATTTAATACTAAACAAGCACAGTGAAACATATTTTTCTCGTTAGGTTCAGAATGATTTTGGCGAAATTATTGCATACACAAATTTTCACTTGTCCTATATGGCAAGATGAGCGTTGCTACTTAAGCCAAGATCGCAAGTTCTGCCTATTCGGCACGACATTATATACATATATATATATATATATATATATATATATATATATATATATATATATATATATATATATATATATATATATATATTTATATATATATATATATATATATATATATATATATATATAAACACACACGGCCGGTGATGTTTCTGGTATATGTGAAAGACATAACGGAAGTGATAAATTCAGAATTGTCCCTGTTTGTAGATGATTTAAAGCTAATGCGCAGAATGGGATGAGGATCAGGCAGAACTACAAAGGAATCTGGACAGGCTGCAGGTCTGGTCCAGCAACTGGCTTTTGGAGCTTCACCCCCACCAAGTGCAAAGTGTTGGAGATCGGGGAAGTTCAAAGAAGACCGCTGAGTACATTGTAGGTGGCCAAAGTCCGCAAACCTCGCTCAAGAAAAAGGATCTTTGGGCGAGTATAATACCGAGCACATCTCCTGAAGCGCACATCAACTAAATAACTGCTACAGCATATGGGCGCCTAGCAAATTTAAGAATAGTGTTTCGACACCATAGTAAGGAATCGTTCAAGACTGTATATCGTGTATGTCAGGCCCATATTGGAGTATGTAGCACCAGTTTGGAACCAACATCTGGTCAAGCACGTCACGAAATTAGAGGAAGTACAAAGTTTTGCAACAAGACTAGTTCCGGAGCTAAGGGGTAAGTCCTATGAGGAGAGGTTAAGGGAAATTGATCTGACGAGACTGGAGGACAGGAAGGATAGGGACATCATAACGACATATAAAATACTGAGAGGAATTAATAAGGCGGACAGGGACAGGATGTTCCAGAGATGGGACACAGTAACAAGGGGTCACAACTGGAAGCTGAAGATTCAGATGAGTCACAGGGATGTCAGTAAATATTTCTTTAGTATAAAGTTGTGAGGAAGTGGAACAATCCGGAGAGTGATGTAATGAAGGCAGGATCCATACACAGCTTTGAGAAGAAATAAGATAAACCTTATGAAGCAGGGCGAGAGTGGACCTAGTTACGACCAGCAAAGAGGTGGGACCAGAAGCTGTGATTCGACCGATGCAACCACAAATAGGTAAGTACGTATACACACACACAAGCAAATAAGGATAAATAAGAAAGAGGGATAAATAAGTACACAACTTAGGATACACTGTTGGGAATAATGATAGCAGTTTCTTGGACAATGTTTTTAGAGTGTCGACATATATATCAGATTATCATATAGAGAATAAAAAGGCAAAATACCGTGACTGAAACAATACATAAATAACCCTTACATCAGAGAATGAAATTTACGACCTGTAACTAATTATTGGTCCGAGTCAGACAGAAACGTAGTCAAGTTTTATTCTCTATGTGGGATTATTTGTGTATCGTTATATAGTTGGGGCTTCAGTGAGAGTAAGAGGTACAAGGAGAATAACATCAGTGGATAAGAGAACTGAGACATGATAAATTAAAGGAGATAAAGTAGGATAAGAGAAACTGCTTGGGGATGGTGGACTATAGAGAGTACAAGTAATGAACAGGAGGGCGGAGAGTTATGCGGTAGACTTCAGAATGCTGCGAGAGTGTACAGTAGATACTGGTATACGAGACTCGTTGTAGAATGAATGAGAAGCCGCGGCTGGAATGAAGTAAAGAGGATGATGTGGGAGAAAAGGTTAGCACATAAAAGGTTTCTATGATGTAGAAGTGATATACGAAGAGCAGGATAAATGGAGTGTAAAAGAAGTTAAACGATTGGTTAGGGAAAGACGCAGAGTGGGCGAGGTTTTATCAACAAATTTTGCTGAGAATTAGAAAAAGTTTTGGAGTGAGATCATTAATTGGGAAAGTCTAGGGAACAAGTGGATTTAACAGATAATAACAAAAGACGGTTTTTACTAAGATGTAGAAAAGGAAACATTTTAAAAGGGAAGGGTAAATTTTTTGTTGCATGATGAATTTATGAAACAATTGACGGGAAGTAAGTAGATGTTTCAAGTGTCTAGAACATTTGAAAGCAAAGAGCCAGGATAAAGGCTCGGGTTTGGGGGTATTGAAGAGGGGCAATTGTTTTCCTAAAATGGTGTTGAAAAAAGGGAAAGGCGGATAAGTGGGGGTTAAAATAATTTTGACAGGAGATTCTATTTTTTTTGCATGACGATTGCAAAAGGTGGGAAAAATTTTGAGGGCTATAAAAAAAGAAAAAGAAAGGCTAAAAGGGGAAAGAATGTGTTTAGATTCGGGAAAGGGGATTTTCGCAGATGGTCAAAAATAAGTTGAACCACAGAACTGACGAGGGAAGAAAATTGCGTGGTGCACTGAGGCGTCTGTGGAGACAAAAGGCTAAAAAAAATGGTACCCAAAAATTTCCGGGGGGAAACATGGGGGTTTTAAAAGTACGGTGGGAAAGGGGGGAAAGGGGGAATCATTTTAGGGCATTGCATGTAAATCAAACAACAGGAAAGCACTAATGGGGCAGAAATACCTAAATAAGAAAGGGGTCATGGGAAGTGAAGGGTGCCGAGGTGGGGGTTTTAAAGGAGTCCCAGGACCAGAGCTGCTGGATAAACATATGATGGGAATTTTAGACTGAAGTGTACCTGTTTTTTATGATGGAAGTAATGAAATTAAACGATGAGGATCGGGGAAACAAAAAATCGACAGGCTGCAAATTCTTCCCCAACTGGTCCTGGTTTCCCCCCAAAAACAAACGAAGATCAGGGAAAGGGAAAAAGACCAGAAATACAGCAAGGGCCAAAAACTGCAAACCCCCCCAAGAAAAGGCTTTTTAAATTTTCAAGCCTTCCCGGGTGCACAAACCCCGAAACTACTTCCGCTGGGGCCCGGGGAAACCCAAAACACGTTCCGAACCCATTAGAATGTTCAAGACCTGAGGGACAGAAGAGGAAACAACTGTACGTGGAGGCGGATGAACTTCCACAACAGTAAGAGGTGCATAACGAGGTAAAGAACTAGATTCACAGACAGAAAAATTAAGAGTGTTTGGGAACGATATGTATTAAACGAGCTGAAGGAGAGTTGTATTATGATGATGTTTTAGAACTTTGGTGAAGTGGGAATACGAGGCGACGATTTAGTTGGAGGAGGTCATGTAGACGTAGAAACATGCGAGTGAGAAGATGAAGGATAGCAGAAGACGAGAGGCAGGAACCTCAGAGCCTAGGACTCCAAAAGGGCTACCACAGAGGTTATTGTGGAAGTAGGTACTACCGAGGTTTGAGGCCGTCTAATAACTCCGGAATAATATAGTCTCCCCTGAAGGCGGTAATGGAAAATTGCCATGGCGTAAGAGAAACCTTTCTCTTTAAGACAACGGATCTTCTTCCCCTTAAGAAAACCGGGCAACGGCGAGAATAGGCAAGCTGCGCCTCTTTACGGTAAAGAAAGTGAGAATGTGACAGCAGGATAGACAGATATGGTCAGCTGCACCACAGACCGGGCATTCTGCCATTGACCTGCAATATTCTGATGGGTAGTCAAAGCGCCAGCAATTTCTATCTAGTGGCGTAGGGAACAATTCTCCTACTATATAAACAGGTGGAAATTCACGCCAATCAAAACCTAGTAATATTACAAGAAGAGAGCCTCCGCCCGCGGGCTAGTACGGAAGTGTCTACCTTAAGAATCCGAAGATCCTGGAGCTCTACATTGTCTGAATCACACATTAGAAACTTCCGCTGAATGTCGATATGCGGAAGAACATTTCCAGAGCAAGAAGTGAGGGAAATATATTTACGAATCGTGACAGGAGTATTGTCAGTGGTGCTAAAAATGGAAAGAGGTTGAACTGTCTCAGCATTTTGTACAGTGACAACGCATACACCAGTCATGGAAACATGAAATAATGTGTGTCGTCCAACATAGCGAAATAGTGCCTTGCTTATACTAGGGAGACGTTGGTGGGAGAGGAAAGAATCGAGTCCATGAAACACGAGTGTAAGAACAGAAATTGTCTAGGTCGTTTCTGAGAAGAAAAGCGAGTGGTAACAATGTTAGTGTCCTGTATTACGGGTCAGAGTCGTTTGGACGGGGTAGCAGAGGTGGGCCGTCCTGAAATGTGTGGGCATCACAAAATCGAGACACTGAATAAATGGCGTGAAATCAGAATGCGGTCCAGTCACAAACTGATCCACAAGGATCAGTTTCTTACCCACTGTCGTTCATTATTTACATAAATGACCTTAACGAGAGAATAACAAGTGGCATAAGTGAATTCGCTGATGACATAAAAATAGGTCGAATAATATTCCGAAGATATCACTTAAGTCCAGAAAGATTTGGCCAGACTAATACTACCACGGTCTGCAATGTGGCAGATGCAATTCAATGAAAATAATCCACTTATAAACTAAATGATGCAGAGCTTGATCATACAGAATGTGAAAAAACGGAGCTTCGTGAGGACTAGCACCTCGGACTCCTTACTACGTGAGGCACCACGACAGTACTCACACTGTTACTCCAAAGAGTACAAATATAAAGTAATACTTCATTTTTGTTTACTGTTCATTCAATAAACAATTCAGATTCATTAGAAAAAAAAATTGGAGTTATGATAAGCATAAATGTGAAGCCAAGACAAAAGTATGTAAGTGTGCGCAGTGAGACTTGGATAAGTATCAAGACGTATTAATAACAGGTTATTTTACACCAATGTATTTATACTTGTTTTGCAGATTACGTTTTTTCCTGAGTTATTTTACGGATTATGTAGCTCAGTTTTAGTTGGGAAACTACAGAATTAATTTAATTACGTTGGAAAACATGCAGAGTAGACAACGACGACGACCACGACGACCACAACGCCATCACCACCACCACCGCAGCCGGGGTGGTGGTGGTGTAGAAGGTGATGTAGTGGAGACAGAATCCATACATAGCTTTAAGAAGAGGTATGATAAAGGTCATGGAGAAGGAAGAATGACCTAGTAGCGGCTAGTGAAGAAGTGGGGCCAGGAGCTGTGACTCAACCTCTGCAACCACTACACACACACACACACACACACACACACACACACACACGTGGGAGGAGTGGCATGAAAGAGCGAAAGAAGCATCACCGGACATCATAGCTCTCACAGAAACCAAGCTTACAGGTATGATAACAGATGCCATCTTTCCAACGGGATACCAAATCCTGAGGAAAGACAGAGGGAACAGGGGGGGTGGAGGAGTGGCATTGCTGATCAAAAATCGCTGGAATTTTGATGAGCTGGAGAGAGGAGACAGCGGAGAAGAAAGTGATTACATAGCGGGAACGCTTCACTCTGGAGGTCCCAAGGTGGTAATAGCAGTGATGTATAACCCACCGCAGAACAGCAGGAGGCCAAGGCAAGAGTACGACGAGAGCAATGGAGCGATGGTTGACACACTGGCTAGAGTGGCCAGAAGAGCTCATGCATGCAGGGCAAAGCTCCTGATCATGGGTGACTTTAACCACAAGGAGATCGATTGGGAGAACTTGGACCCACATGGGGGCCAAGATACATGGAGGGCTAAGATGATGGAGGTGCCAACACGTAAGGGACACTACAAGAGAGAGAGGAGAGGATGAACCAGCAAGGCTGGACATAGTATTCACCTTGAGTAGTGCAGATATCGAGGACATCACATATGAAAGACCCCTTGGGGCCAGTGACCATGTGGTTTTAAGCTTCGAATACACAGTAGAGCTACAAGTGGAGGGAGAAGCAGGAAGGCCAGGACGAATAAAGCCAAACTACAAGAAAGGGGACTACATAGGAATGAGGAACTTCCTGAACGGGGTTCAGTGGGACAGAGAACTGGCAGGGAAGCCAGTTAATGAGATGATGGAATATGTAGCAACAAAATGCAAGGAGGCTGAGGAGAGGTTTGTACCCAAGGGTAACAGGAATAATGAAAAAGCTAGGATGAGCCCATGGTTTACCCAAAGGTGCAGGGAGGCAAAAACCAAGTGTGCTAGGGAATGGAAGAAATATAGAAGGCAAAGGACCCAGGAGAATA
>NC_091382.1:9991419-10068919 GCF_038502225.1 Cherax quadricarinatus
CGCAGAGTGTCTTGCTGACTGACAGGAAGGTGGAAACACATACCGTTTTACAGGCCAGTCGCAACGTTTTTCCCTGAGAAGCGGCATGAGCAGCAGTCTCTTCGTGATTTCAGCAAAGGTCCAGGTCCACCGACGTCGTTTTTATGTGAACCCAATATGAATGAAGAGAAAAATATGAATATTCGTTCAGATATTAATGAAAATGATAAGGATAACACTCCTAAGAAGAAGAAACAAACCTATACAGCTTACGAGAGAAAATTGCCCTCGAAATTGATGAAAAAAATTTCTGCCTGGCTAGTAGTCAGTAAATTCAACTTAGAATACGACTTCAGTAACCTAGTATCTAAGTTGAAGGTGACAAAATTTCCTCTTATTATTGATGAGACAACAGATATTTCTACTAGCTATCAAACAATTCGTTCTGGTAGCTAGATATGATAGTTAAAAAAATGGACAAATTTTTAACATTTAGAAATTAAAGACGCAACTGCTTTTGGAATTTATAATTGGATAGAAGCGTTTTTAACAGTAATGAAATCCCTTTTGAAAACCTAATAGGATTTTCCAGGGATAATGGTAGTGTTATGATGGAAGCAGAGGAAAGTCCAGTTTCTCTTACAACAGAAAAATCCTCATATATCACCCGCTCTTATTTTTTATATTTTTTTGAAATCCTGTCAAATAAATTGGTTGGTTAACGTGTTTTAAAGCCTATCGAATATACGAGGGTCGTTAAGGTTGCACGTCACGTTCCATACCCGTCAAAAATTATTTAACCCTCAAAGAAAAAAAAAAAGATTAAACTCTCAGTATATATACACAGATAAACCTCTTGATGTATATATTCTGTGTTATCATCTGCGTAGTCAATTTGTTCTGTCTTTCGCCTCTCAGCTTTTCTTAATAACATTCACATCTCTGCACCAAACTAATCCTTCACTATTTTTGTTTCTACCTAAATGGATTGTGGAATTACGAGGTGTGGGATTACCTGGTGTGGGTGTTTCTGTAGAGAGTGGTTTGGGTAAGAGGTTGTGATGAGAGTGAGAAAGATTATGAAGGGGAAAGCTGTAGGGATTTCATTTGTATACAAGTGGAGTGAGGAAGCCTTACGCGTCGTAGATAAATGGGAGGAGATTAGTGTGAGGGCTGTGTTGGATGGATGTTTGGTTGGATGAGGCACGTATGCAGGACAAGGGTTAGAACTAGGAGGAAGAGGAGGAGGAGGAGGAAGAGGACTTGTGAGTCAGCGGTGAAGTTAATAGTTAATGATTCGTGTAAATGGTCCAAGTCGGAGCGAAATGTCGTCATAAGGGTGTCTCTCCTATTTGCGGGTTATTTTTTTATTAATGGTTAGAAAGGTGAGGGAAGGAATTAATATACTGATAGGGACTGAGGGGAGTAGAATACTTGGAGGTAATGAGGATGTTTGGTGATTAATGGGTGGGTAGTTTAGTGGTTGGTATTGTTCGAGAGTTTGAGAGTTTTTTAGACATGGTGGTTGTTGAATGGGAAAGGAAAAAAGAGACGGCGATTAAATATTACCACAACAAAAATTCAGAAAGGAATTGATAAAACGTTGTGTTATAAAGGTCTGAGCTGTGCTCGGACCTCTGCAACACAATTGTCCTCAAATATTTGTTAAGTTATACCATGAATTAAGGAAAGATCCTGGACTTCACCTTACGAAACAGACAAAGCAAATGCGATAGTAATTATTGACAAGGTAGATTATAATGGAAAATGAACATGTTGTTAGAAGACGGGGAACTTACGTGAATCTTAAGACACCCAAAGCCGTCCACCGGGGCTCCGGTAGGTGGATCATCACATTCCCAGGTGATCCAGACTCCACCGAGGACCTCACCGAAATGGAGTGGTGTTAGCACAGGGTGAGGTATCAGTACAGGGTGAGACGTGCCAGCACAGGGTGTGAGTTGTCAGCACAGGGTGCGAGGTGTCAGCACAGGGTGTGAGGTGTCAGCACAGGGCGTGAGGAGTCAGCACAGGGTGTGAGGTGTCGGCACAGGGAGTGAGGAGTCGGCACAGGGTGTGAGGAGTCGGCACAGGGTGTGAGGAGTCAGCACAGGGTGTGAGGAGTCAGCACAGGGTGTGAGGAGTCAGCACAGGGTGTGAGGAGTCAGCACAGGGTGTGAGGAGTCAGCACAGGGTGTGAGGAGTCAGCACAGGGTGTGAGGAGTAAGCACAGGGTGTGAGGAGTAAGCACAGGGTGTGAGGTGTCAGCACAGGGTGTGAGGAGTAAGCACAGGGTGTGAGGTGTCAGCACAGGGTGTGAGGTGTCAGCACAGGGTGTGAGGAGTAAGCACAGGGTGTGAGGTGTCAGCACAGGGTGTGAGGAGTAAGCACAGGGTGTGAGGTGTCAGCACAGGGTGTGAGGTGTCAGCACAGGGTGTGAGGAGTAAGCACAGGGTGTGAGGAGTAAGCACAGGGTGTGAGGTGTCAGCACAGGGTGTGAGGAGTAAGCACAGGGTGTGAGGTGTCAGCACAGGGTGTGAGGTGTCAGCACAGGGTGTGAGGAGTAAGCACAGGGTGTGAGGTGTCAGCACAGGGGATTTTCCTATTATTTTTATTCAACTTTCGTCTTCGTATCAGACTTAAGAAAACTTGAGTCTGACAACAGAAGACGAGAACCTTGAACCTAAACTGCTGACACTTTGATGTGGGAGCTGGTGTTGTGGTGTTGTTGTTGTGGTGTAGCTAGTGTTGTGGTGTAGCTGGTGTTGTGGTATAGCTGTTGTGGTGAAGGTGGTGGTGTGGTGAAGCTAATGTTGGGTTGTGTGTTGTGGTGAACCTGGTGTTGTGTTGTGTGTTGTGGTGTAGCTGGTGTTGCGCTGTGTGTTGTGGTGTAGCTGGTGTTGTGCTGTGTGTTGTGGTGAACCTGGTGTTGTGTTGTGTGTTGTGGTGAACCTGGTGTTGTGTTGTGTGTTGTGGTGAACCTGGTGTTGTGTGTTGTGGTGAACCTGGTGTTGTGTTGTGGTGTAGCTGGTGTTGTGCTGTGTGTTGTGGTGTAGCTGGTGTTGTGGTATAGCTGTTGTGGTGAAGGTGGTGGTGTGGTGAAGCTAATGTTGGGTTGTGTGTTGTGGTGAACCTGGTGTTGTGTTGTGTGTTGTGGTGTAGCTGGTGTTGTGCTGTGTGTTGTGGTGTAGCTGGTGTTGTGCTGTGTGTTGTGGTGAACCTGGTGTTGTGTTGTGTGTTGTGGTGAACCTGGTGTTGTGTTGTGTGTTGTGGTGAACCTGGTGTTGTGTGTTGTGGTGAACCTGGTGTTGTGTTGTGTGTTGTGGTGAACCTGGTGTTGTGTTGTGTGTTGTGGTGAACCTGGTGTTGTGTTGTGTGTTGTGGTGAACCTGGTGTTGTGTTGTGTGTTGTGGTGAACCTGGTGTTGTGTTGTGTGTTGTGGTGAACCTGGTGTTGTGTTGTGTGTTGTGGTGAACCTGGTGTTGTGTTGTGTGTTGTGGTGAACCTGGTGTTGTGTTGTGTGTTGTGGTGTAGCTGGTGTTGTGCTGTGTGTTGTGGTGTAGCTGGTGTTGTGTTGTGTGTTGTGGTGTAGCTGGTGTTGTGTTGTGTGTTGTGGTGTAGCTGGTGTTGTGCTGTGTGTTGTGGTGTAGCTGGTGTTGTGTTGTGTGTTGTGGTGTAGCTGGTGTTGTGTCGTGTGTTGTGGTGTAGCTGGTGTTGTGCTGTGTGTTGTGGTGTAGCTGGTGTTGTGTCGTGTGTTGTGGTGTAGCTGGTGTTGTGTCGTGTGTTGTGG
The DNA here is from genome assembly GCF_038502225.1 of Cherax quadricarinatus. Lineage (NCBI taxonomy): Eukaryota > Metazoa > Arthropoda > Malacostraca > Decapoda > Parastacidae > Cherax > Cherax quadricarinatus. The sequence goes on from NC_091382.1 coordinate 9,995,189, forward strand.
TGTAGCTGGTGTTGCACTGTGTGTTGTGGTGTAGCTGGTGTTGCACTGTGTTGTGGTGTAGCTGGTGTTGCACTGTGTGTTGTGGTGTAGCTGGTGTTGCACTGTGTGTTGTGGTGTAGCTGGTGTTGCACTGTGTGTTGTGGTGTAGCTGGTGTTGCACTGTGTGTTGTGGTGTAGCTGGTGTTGCACTGTGTGTTGTGGTGTAGCTGGTGTTGCACTGTGTGTTGTGGTGTAGCTGGTGTTGCACTGTGTGTTGTGGTGTAGCTGGTGTTGCACTGTGTGTTGTGGTGTAGCTGGTGTTGCACTGTGTGTTGTGGTGTAGCTGGTGTTGCACTGTGTGTTGTGGTGTAGCTGGTGTTGCACTGTGTGTTGTGGTGTAGCTGGTGTTGCACTGTGTGTTGTGGTGTAGCTGGTGTTGCACTGTGTGTTGTGGTGTAGCTGGTGTTGCACTGTGTGTTGTGGTGTAGCTGGTGTTGCACTGTGTTGTGGTGTAGCTGGTGTTGCACTGTGTGTTGTGGTGTAGCTGGTGTTGCACTGTGTGTTGTGGTGTAGCTGGTATTGCGTGTTGTAGGAGATGCGGGATCCATACAAAGTTTTAAGATGTATAAAAGGCTTTTAGAGCCGGAAGTGGACCTAGTAGCGATCAGAGAAGAGGCGGGGCCAGGAGCTGTGAATCGGCCTCTGCAGCCATATATAGGCGAGTACACTCACACACACATACGTCTTCAATTAAGACGCTCAGATGTTGCACATGTTTCCCTCTTTAATAACCGAAATACATAATAAAAGAGAAGCAGAGCACTGCAGCAGGCCTACTAGCCCATACTAGGCAGGTCATTCTCAAACCCAAACCTGCTTACAAAAATATTCGCCCAACCCATTATCAATGCTTCCCAAGGAATAAGCCTTGATAATTCTATTAACTCATGAGCAAGTCCCCTTAAATCCAACCCCTCTCAATCATATATATATGTAATCTATATCTGAAGCTACCCAAAGTTTTAGCTTCAATAACCCTACTCATGTGATGTAGTCCAGCTGGGCTTGTGAGGTCTCTGGGGAGACCTAGTCCAGCTGGGCCTGTGAGGTCTCTGGGGAGACCTAATTTAACCAATTATATGGTCACACCTTGCCTTGGCAAACGTCTGTAGCCACGCCCACGTCTGAGGTCTTTTGTTCTTGACGCCTCAGACCTAGGCGTCAGGTCGTACACGTGGTTGTGGAGGGTGCTTGGACCACCATAAAAGCCCAAGGAAGAGCTGAGTAGGGAGATTCGAGCGGAGCTGCTGCTGGGGTGCAGAGCTCCTGAGCAGACTTCGAGCGGAGCTGCTGCTGGGGTGCAGGGCTCGGGAGAAGGCTGCTGAAGTCTCTGGAGGAGACTGTTGGAGACACTGGGCAGAGTACTGGCTTGGCGCCGTACTCGTGCTGTGTAGGTCTTGGGACCTGTGGCTTAGTTCCTGTGATGAACTGCCCTCTGAACTACATTGTAAGTTACATTCATTTTGGTCAAGTTGATTGTGTTCCCTGTCTCACTGCTTATGTGTACCATCCCATTTATCTAAACCACAATAATGTTCTGTTCCCAAATATATTATTGTACAAAGACTTAATAATAAACTGTGTTTGAGTAGAATAGTAATATTCACTGCCCACCGTTATTTATTCTTTTTTCTTATATTTTATTATGTTTATATGAGTGAAGAATGGGCGAGGCATATGTTAGTGAGTAGTGTAGAGTTAATGAGAGTGTCGTGGTGGTCACCACTGACCTGTCATTACCTACCTACCTCCGCTAATCATCTCACTCCTACCACCTCGCCTGCCTCTCCCCTGCCTACATAATCCCTTACTCCCATATTCCCCAAGTATATCCGATTCAATCATTACCCCCCCCTACATGACACTCATCGACTACCTTATTCCCAAGCCAGTACTTTCCTGTGTGTCCCAAACCAGTACTTTCCTGTGTCCCAAACCAGTACTTTCCTATGTGTCCCAAACCAGTACTTTCCTGTGTGTCCCAAACCAGTACTTTCCTGTGTGTCCCAAACCAGTACTTTCGTAAGTGTCCCAAACCAGTACTTTCGTATGTGTCCCAAACCAGTACCTTCCTATGTGTTCCAAACCTGTACTTTCCTGTGTGTCCCAAACCAGTACTTTCCTGTGTCCCAAACCAGTACTTTCCTGTGTCCCAAACCAGTACTTTCCTATGTGTCACAAAACAGTACTTTCCTGTGTGTCCCAAACCAGTACTTTCCTGTGTGTCCCAAACCAGTACTTTCCTGTGTGTCCCAAACCAGTACTTTCCTATGTGTCCCAAACCAGTACTTTCCTGTGTCCCAAACCAGTACTTTCCTATGTGTCCCAAACCAGTACTTTCCTGTGTGTCCCAAACCAGTACTTTCCTGTGTCCCAAACCAGTACTTTCCTATGTGTCACAAAACAGTACTTTCCTGTGTGTCCCAAACCAGTACTTTCCTGTGTGTCCCAAACCAGTACTTTCCTGTGTCCCAAACCAGTACTTTCCTATGTGTCACCATATTTTTTAACGTATATATACGATACTCTCTGGAAATAATGCTAAAATATATCAACCATTCAACAACAATAACAACAACCAGCATTTAACATTTAGTATTGATAAAATTCCTGGTGAATGAAAAGTTCTCTGTAAAATTCATTAAAGCGCCAACAACATTTAACTCCTTAAAATAAAAAGGCACAATATTGTTGATAATGGTGTAAAATACTGACAAGCTGAAGATTAACACACAGCTATATATCTTTATTTTTGAAACGTTTCGCCTACACAGTAGGCTTCTTTATTTCATTACTACTGCCTCTGCATTTGACTGAAGAAGCTTACTGTGTAGGCGAAACCTTTCATCAATAACGATACCCAACTGTTGTGTCGTGGAAACAAACATATATGCAGTTTAATGTGATCCTTTATTGACAACGTTTCGCCCACACAATGGGCTTTTTCAAGTAACACACAGATCTGTGTGTGACTTGATAAAGCCCACTGTGTGGGCGAAACGTTGTCAATAAAGGATCACGTTAAACTGCATATGTGTTTATGACTCAAGAAATCGTAATGACACGATTGCAAATAAACCATACCCCCGGCGCGGGTTCAATCCCGGCCGGGGGTATGGTTTATGTGTTTATGTTTCCAGTGTGTCGGTATTTTATACCATTTATTTTCATGTGTCGTAAGTGACAGGAACAATACACAAATAACCCGTACATAGAATAAAAATTTATGACGATATTACACATATCGACACTAATAATGTTTTTTTCTGTCATATTAGGTTATAATTATTACAATCGAAGAAAGCGCTAAACCGACAAGGGTTACACAGCGTTGTGTCATGTTAGAGATGACAGTCATCCTATTAACTGGTCCTCCGTCAACATTGTCGACCGTTCTTCTTACCTTCACACATGCCGTCTTGTTGAAGCATCCCTTATACACAACTTTCCTAGGTTGGTAAGACACATAGGCAACAGTTCGGCATCTTTATTCTGGAATAAAGATACCTAACTACTGCCTATGTGGCTTACTTACCAACCTGTCGGTATTGTATATCATTTTGATATTTATAACTTTCTTTGAATGAATCTTAGTCGTAGCTTTGTGTCTCTACATACCTTCCTTTCTCATTACACTATCAAATGCTCCAAACACTCGAGACTGAGACCTGATGTTTACCTCTTCTCCTTTTCCGTGTTTTCTTTGCCTTTCCTATCTGCCTAGGTGAGTTCTGTTCTATGAATTTCCCCCAATGTTTATGGTTCCACCCTCGTGGACCATTAACGCGAGGAGTTAATGGTAACTACCACTACTCTCTCATTAACACTCCTGCTACTATTGCGCCGTTTACTATCACTACGGCTATTTCCACCATTACTTCTACAGTTTTCTCTACGTCTCGTTGTCCCGGCCTCGCCCCTCTCTCGTATATATCCACTGGCTCCCTTTCCTTCGTGCTTCTTTGTGACTAGTTAATGATCTAAGTCGGCCCGAAACGTCATCGTAAGTTTAATTGTATGTTCGGTAAATGTCACCCATCTCTGTGCAAACATTATATCATGATGAAATAAGAATGGTTACAATCATTATTACCCTTAAAATATTACCACCCTTACAGCCCTCTTTATTCATCTTTTAATTTCCTTGCCACTCTTGCCATGCACACCCACTCTCACTCTTGCCATGCACACCCACTCTCACTCTTGCCATGCACACCCACTCTCACTCTTGCCATGCACACCCACTCTCCTGTACCAATAAACCTGTGTTGGCACTAACACTTCCTGACCTGACTACTCATGTTCTCCACGTCCCGCCTTTCAACACTGTGTCTCCCACTGAATGTATCCTTTGGTTCATTTTCCAGCCTTGTGACTCTTTGTCTAACAATGTTTTTTTATATGCAGAACAACCACTGTGAAAAATAAACAAAATTCCAAGAACTTTCGTGATTTTTTTACATTATCACAGTTCCTTGATAATGTGAGAAATAACGAAAGGGTTTGGAATATCACTATTTTTCACAGTGGTTGTTCTGCATACTGTGATATCACCTGTTTACTCTGATCTTATTGTACATTGTATCACACGTAAATTACATTACCTATATACTGTAGAAAATAAATAAATTTGTATTTATTAAGTCCTAAAATTCCGAGGTAGCATATTATTAGCTTAAAAAAAAAGTCGTCTAGCAATGACTAGAATTATTGTTTATCTCTGGCACTGCAAACTTACTTCGTCCTCTGAATGTAAAATATAACTCTGGTGTATCTGTGTCTAGCATTAGGAATAATATTACTAGAGATGTTAATAATGAAAATGAATGTTATAGGAATGCAATTAGAAGCCTGAGTAGATCTATAACCCACTATGATAAGATGAACGTAGATAAGTATGTTTATGGAGCAACGTGCAATGTGAACACTGATGTTGTAGTGGCCAGGCTTAGGCTTGGTTACAAGTACTGACTGATGTTGTAGTGGCCAGGCTTAGGCTTGGTTACAAGTACTGACTGATGTTGTAGTGGCCAGGCTTAGGCTTGGTTACAAGTACTGACTGATGTTGTAGTGGCCAGGCTTAGGCTTGGTTACAAGTACTGACTGATGTTGTAGTGGCCAGGCTTAGGCTTGGTTACAAGTACTGACTGATGTTGTAGTGGCCAGGCTTAGGCTTGGTTACAAGTACTGACTGATGTTGTAGTGGCCAGGCTTAGGCTTGGTTACAAGTACTGACTGATGTTGTAGTGGCCAGGCTCAGGCTATTTACAAGTACTTCTGGCAGTTTGGGAGACACAGATGATGATCAAACTAAATACAAATTATGTGATCAGGCATATGGTCACTGTCTTGAACACTATGTGCTTAATTGTCCACTTATTGAGGAATACAGAGACAGACAGTATAATAACCTATGTGACTTGTCAAGATATCTTATTAATGAAAATAAGATACCAGATATATTAAGCAAATTTCCTAAATTTGCTTGTAACAGATAAGTGAACTGTAGATATGTAGATATAAATCCATATGTAGTCCTGTTAACCCTTTTGGAGCCTAGTTCCTAGGCCTTTTGTGTATCCATATGGTCTTGCGATACCGTCCACAGGATGGATATGAGGTGCACAATAAACCAACAACTTCCCTGGCAAAACCTGTAACCCACTGTAGCATTAAGTCTTCCTATAACCATTAATCTCTGGGATCGAAACTTTAACATTCCACTACACTCATCTCGCCTCAAGACAAACACATCCTGATTCTCCTCGTTTTATAACACGGTAGTAATGTGTCCCTTCTTGTCACAATTAGAAACATGTCTTGTCACTATCATTACTATACGTGTTTTTTGCGCTGCGCTCTGTTCCTGAGACGAAGTACCAGTCGTGATGAATGGTTTGAAAAACCGACAAGTTGAAGATTGAGACACTTATGCAGCATATGGGAATCTTTATTCAGGAAACGTTTCGCCACACAGTGGCTTCATCAGTCCAATACAAAGAGGAGGGCGTAAGGAGAGGAGGAGTATGAGGTAATCAGTCCCTCAGCCTGGAGTCGATGTGTTCAGTCCATCAATCTTGTAGAATGTCTGATTACCTCATACTCCTCCTCTCCTTACGCCCTCCTCTTTGTATTGGACTGATGAAGCCACTGTGTGGCGAAACGTTTCCTGAATAAAGATTCCCATATGCTGCATAAGCGAAGTACCAGTCGCCACAGACAACACACAATCTGTTGTAGTGGCAAACACTTCGGATGCAGGTCCCAGTCTTCAGTTTAAGCATCTATACACACACATCTCTCTTTCCACAATTTTTTTTTAATATTTTCGCTCAGCATTACAGTGACAGTGGGGATAAATGTTTATTATAAAAACTGATTGACAAATGTATATACATATAAAATTTGTATGTAAACAAATGTCTGAGTGACAATCATCAACGGGGAACTATATTCAGCTGAAGTTCCGCCTGCTGCGTCCTAATATTAATTTTAGTTGCTGTCTGTACTTCACCGCTACAAATTGTCAGTATTTCCTTGCTAATATTGAATATAGAGTATATACAGATCATTGGCCTACTAAAACAGCTGGATGTAAGAGCAGAACATAAGGAGGAACACTGCAGTAGGCCTATTGGCCCATACTAGGCAGGTCCTTCACAAATCCAATCCAAGAAATCGGTGATATACTAGAGGACCTTTATCGTCATAGTTATTTTTCTTCAACCAATAGTGGAAGCAAGATGACAGAGATTAGCACTGTAGGTATTCTGGTTGACGGTGAAGTATAACAAGTTCTGAGAGAGGTCCATTAAACAGTTGAACTGACGGAGAACATTAGTTCCCATGATAAAACTTGGCTGATCTTCACGTAGCAACGAAAAGTTCAGGTGTAGGCAGTCCTTTTGCCCCAGGTGGATTCTTGCTTTCACCGGAGGATAACCCATACTGTATAAAAATGTCTCCGAAATGAAAAAATTATCTGCGCCTGTGTCTACCAGAAGATCGAAGGTTGAATCAGTCAAGGTAGGGGAAAGATGTACCTGTAATCCGTTAGTGAATTTCTCCTGCTCAACACTCTTATTTAATGTACTGAGTAAGTTCTCTTTCTTGAAGTGCAGGGTATTTTTTTCATTGGAAAATTTTACCATTAGCTTAAGACGTGTCATCGTTTTAATATCCATATAAATAACGGATCCCAAGTTATCTTTGTAATAGTCATCAATTTCAGATGGAAGCACAAAGGCATTGAGAAAAAATTGCGATCCTTTTCCAAACTTGACGCTGATATTCTCTACAGTTCCAACCTGGACAACTCTTCGGTTATTCCATAACTGTATATCAAAAGCGACGTAGCCCGTGATTTGCTCCAACAGTCCTAATCTCTTGGCTAACTCGTAATGAATAAAAGTGTCTGTCGTACCAGTATCTACCATCATCTAGCACCTCACACCATTAATAGTGACGGGCAATATGTTGTCACCCCGCAATGTGGCGTAGGAATAGCTTCTGGTCGAAGGCTTGCGAATCAGTGTGGGTGGAGGACTGAAATACAGATCCAAAAAACGGAAGTTCCTGCGTAAGCGCACGCTGCTCCGTCTTTCCCGGCTTAATATACGACCTGACCTCAGTTTCATTGTCTCGAGATCTTTGACGCTTACAACAAAATTACTGAAAATACAATAATATATATGTTAGCAATATCACTAATTAGATTTAGTTTATATATCACAAAGAAGAAAGACGAGACAAGATATATTAGATATATCACTAATATAATGTAGTTACGCTAGAATAATGAGAATTAAAAGTTCCAGTACTATATGGTTTACGTATAAACGATATTTATTATAAGATTACAGCAGACCAATATAAAGCAAAATATGATCTATGTTAAAACACACACACACACACACACACACACACACACACACACACACACACACACACACACAGTTGCAATTAGGTGGAATAGTCTGGAAAGTGAGGTAGTGGAGGCAGGTACCATACACAGCTTTAAGAAGAAGTATGATAAAGTTCACGGAGCAGGGAGTGGACCTAGAAGCGACCAGTGAAGAGGCGGGGCCAGGAACTATGAACTGACTCCTGCAACTACAATTAGGCGAGTACAATTGGAGCTACAGTAAGTCTTGTATAACCTGACGTGATATGTAACAATACTGAGTGTTGATAATGAATATTGTGTAATGATAATGAATATTGTGTAATGATTATGAATATTGTGTAATGATAATGAATATTGTGTAATGATAATGAATATTGTGTAATGATAATGAAGAATAGTGTAATCACAATGAATATTGTGATAGTGTAGATCAGTGTAGTAGTGTAGATCAGTGTAGTGATAGTGTAGATCAGTGTAGTGTAGATCAGTGTAGTGATAGTGTAGATCAGTGTAGTAGTGTAGATCAGTGTAGTAGTGTAGATCAGTGTAGTAGTGTAGATCAGTGTAGTGATAGTATAGATCACAGTGTGTAGTGATAGTGTAGATCAGTGTAGTAGTGTAGATCAGTGTAGTAGTGTAGATCAGTGTAGTGATAGTGTAGATCACAGTGTGTAGTGATAGTGTAGATCAGTGTAGTAGTGTAGATCAGTGTAGTAGTGTAGATCAGTGTAGTGATAGTGTAGATCACAGTGTGTAGTGATAGTGTAGGTCAGTCTAGTAGTGTAGATCAGTGTAGTAGTGTAGATCAGTGTAGTAGTGTAGATCAGTGTAGTGATAATGAAGAACACTGTGTAATGATGCAGTGGTGATAGTGCAGATCACAGTGTATGGTGATAGTGTAGATCACAGTGTGTAGTGATAGTGTAGATCACAGTGTATGGTGATAGTGTAGATCACAGTGTGTAGTGATAGTGTAGATCACAGTGTGTAGTGATAGTGTAGATCACAGTGTGTAGTGATAGTGTAGATCACAGTGTGTAGTGATAGTGTAGATCACAGTGTGTAGTGATAGTGTAGATCACAGTGTATGGTGATAGTGTAGATCACAGTGTGTAGTGATAGTGTAGATCACAGTGTGTAGTGATAGTGTAGATCACAGTGTGTAGTGATAGTGTAGATCACAGTGTGTAGTGATAGCGTAGATCACAGTGTGTAGTGATAGTGTAGATCACGAAGTCTTGTTCTACAGTGTGTTTTTGGCTTCAGAAGTCCAATGTTTCTGAAGGCAGCTTTTAGTGTTCAGTGTTATTCACGTGGTGTGCTGATAGTAAGCTACAGTATTTTGTTCTTGCTATAATTTCGTAACCCTTACGTACAATAACTACTTTAGAAACCTTACAACTAAGTATATTTAAATTCTACGCTAAATAAACATAACTGTTTATGTCACTTCATGCATTACAGACTTTTTTCAGCTTTTCCCCTAGCATGTAGACAATTTTAATTATCCGCGTAGACGCTGTAACTGAATACTTAGCTAAAACAGAGCTATCGGAAACCAATTCTATCAACCTCTAGTATTTTCTTAATTTAAGGGTGTCCTTTGTGGTTTAGGAAAATTCTGCTGTTCCTAGTGACATTTTCCAACCGATCTTACCAAGTGTTGTGGAGAGGGGTCGAGGACTCGGCAGATAACAGTTCCATCTATCGTATCGACTCAATCTGTTCCTCACACACATTCTCACCTGTCAAAAGAAATTTTACATAATTAATACCTCAAGAAAAATCATTCTAAAAGACATTTCACATAATTATGACGCTAGTAACATTAACCCAAATCCAGATTCAAAGCCACACCAATCATCAGTAATACATCTTCGTCTCCCTAAACATTTTACATCAATACCTATAGGAAAAACCTAACTTTAATTCAAAGCAAGTTATTTTTAATTCTTGTTAAGCGCTAGACCCATGTGGGTCATTCAGCGCAAGACGTAATAGAGGCTCGATCCTCCGTCTGCTGAGCGCCAGACAGACGCGCTTCCTATTTGTACTCACCTATACCTCAATTCAAAGTATGAGACTCATTATCAGCTGGCCGAGTGGCTCAAGCACCGTCCTGGAGTTTCAGAACTCCGTAAAAACACTTGCATTTGTGGTCACAGTGGTGGCCTATGCTAACCTTCCTATGGTGTATAAATATACCTAGTTGGATGAATCTTATTGTGACTAGCTGGTCCATTGGCTAACACGACAGTCTGGAGTTTTATGACTCTCTGATCGCGGGTTCTATCCCCGCTCGTGGTATGGTTTGTTTGCAATCGTGTCATTACGATTTCGTGAATCATGTTGAGGTAATCAGTCCCTCAGCCTGGAATCGAACAGCTCACTTAGTAATTGTTGTTGATATATCTCGCACCAATTGTAATCCTTTTTAGTACATACACGTTAACTTACTAACCTTTCTTCGTGTACTCTTACTATCACTGTAGATACTACAAAATAATGATCTGGAACTGCTGCAGGCCAGTAGGCCTGCAGCAGTGCTCCTTCCATCTACAGTATGACTTGGACTTGCCTAGCATAGGCCAGTAGGCCTGCAGTAGTACTCTATGTTCTTGTGTATCTTCTAAAAAAACATGCTCATTCAAATGTCTAGCAATCAACATTTTATCTACTAGATAAAAGGCCACAAGTACAACTAATGTGACATTTTATTGTGGCAACGTTTCGCTCTCCAGGAACTTTGTGTACTCTTACTTAACATAATGTTGATAATTCTACCAACATTTTTTGCAATCTACTAGTACATAGTCCAGCAAACTGTTGCCATTCGCAGATTTTCACATACTTATTTAATCTCTTAAACTCGATTGACAGCGCACCCAGCTCATACACTAAGGTCTGCGGGTCGATGCCCGGTACGGGTAGAAACATTAGCACGTGTTTCCTTAAGACATCTGTTGTCCATGTTCACCCATCAGTAAAATAGGTACCTGGGTGTTAGTCGACTGGTGTGGGTCGCATACTGGGACAAAACATAATTTGCGGGAAATGCTCAGCATAACAAGGGTCTTTCTATATAGTAGTACGTCAGTGATGTCAGCTATGGTCTGTATACCTTGTACACGTACTTGTGGAAATAAAGATTATTATTAACCACTATACATAATTACGTATCCCTCAAAGGGAGGTCATTACCCACTATCTATACATAATTACGTATCCCTCAAAGGGAGGTCATTACCCACTATCTATACATAATTACGTATCCCTCAAAGGGAGGTCATTAAGTGGTTGCCTGGAATTCTTCTCTTCAATATTTTCGTTTTAATTTTATCCATAACAAAAGGCGGCAACATCGAATTGGCTTCAAGTTCTCAACGCTGGTGCACGGTAACTAGGACAAGAATCTTGTATATAAATTGTTCAGAGAACCGACACGCTGATAAATTAGACACGTGTACAACACTTGGGTATCTTTACTAAGGAGTCTTGTCCAGGTGCCCATGATCAAAGCTACAGAACCCATCCCAGATTCCTGGAATGGGTCTGATTCAAACCTTCAGAAAACATAAGAACATAAAGAAGGATCACTGCAGTAGGCCTACTGGCCCATGCGAGGCAGGTCCCCCCCCGGCTTAGATCAATGGCCCACCCAGTTTCTGGCGTGCACCTTTGCTAGTTGTGTAAAATAGTGATTTTTTCTTTTTGAATCGCGTTAAATATATCTGACTACCTCTTCTAAACCGCTTGAATATTTAATATTTGATCTATCAATAGCCTAAAGTCGGACTCCTATACGAACACCATGGAGTAATTAAAATTGTTGAAGTACCACACGGAGGAATTAGGTCCTGGTTTTGATTGGTAGATCTGCCTCAGCCTCGGAAATTTGTGGGACACACTATGGTCGTCCTCCTTTTGGAGGACGACCATGGTTTTGAGAGACCCACAGATATCATTGATGCGAGGGAAAAATTTTTGTTCATCGTCATTTTTAGACGTTTTGTGTCCATCTCGTCTATAATCACAAGTACACACGTACTTACACACACACACACACACACACACACACACACACACACACACACACACACACACACACACACACACACACACACACACACACACACACACGTACGTTATGAACAGGATACTATTTGACAAGTTAAGTTTGTGAAGGTGATAATTTGACAACATACTAAAGACTCTGAAGACTCTGAATTGCTGGTATTAATACTGTAACTAAAGAATCCCATTTCTGGTCGGCTTCAAACTTTAAGCGATCCTGTGCTTTCTTGGATGCTTGTTTCACATTATTGTGATGATTAGGTCCCAATTTATCAATTGCATTAAATACGATGCCGATTTCAAACCGTTAACGGTGATGTATTTCATGACGTGTATTATACCCGTTAAATTTAACCCGTATAGGTATAAATTTCCAAAAAAAATATAGTTAATGATAACATGGAATTGTTTAATAACTAGAGAATGCTTCGCCTTATCGACTTCAAACTTCAACATTAGTATCTTAAAAGCAGACTTAGTATTTTAATGGGCTTTCGTAGCCTTTAGTTTGATAATACTATTAATTATAATTACGAAGCATCATATTAACTCTTCTGGACTGAAATGTTAAAATGACTTAAACGATTTACATCTATGCCACGTAAATTTTTTACGTAATTCTCTTTAGCCATATAGGCAATCATTTTTTACGTTTAATCTACAAGAAATATTAAATATTAACCTGAATTTAAAATCTTGACTAGTTTTTTACAGTACTATGGAATAGTACTGTAAACGTGTGACTTTGTCAATGGTCCTAGTCGGACCGAAACGTCGTCGTAAGCTTCTCTCTTTTATGTGCGGGTTATTTGTGTACTATGGAATAGTGTTTACTGAATACTGATATTTATCTTATATTAACTGGACAGGTTATGGCCAGACAATTACAAAGCATGGCTTGCTTCTGCAGTGTTTTAAAAACTGAGTTTGGAGAGTTGAAGGAGGAGGTCTTGCTTCTCCATCCGTTCTATAGTTACTTTGTAGACTTGTTACGATTTTGTGAGTCAAGTACAAGGTAATTATTGATTTGTGTTAGTGATTATAAATTTATATGTAAATATGCATGTGGTGGTGGTGAAGAGTGGTGGTGAAGAGTGGTGGTGAAGAGTGGTGGTGAAGAGTGGTGGTGAAGAGTGGTGGTGAAGAGCGGTAGTGTTGGTGACGATGGTGGTGGCGGTGAAGGTAGAGATAGTAATAATAATAATAATATCTTTATTTCTACAAGTACAAGGTATACAGACCATAGCTGACATCAATGACATACTACTATATAGAAAGTCGCTTGTTATATAGAGCATTTCCCGCAAATTAGGTCAGTTTTGTCCCGGGATGCGACCCACACCAGTCCACTAACACCCAGGTACCTATTTTACTGATGGATGAACATAGACAACCGGTGTAAGGAAACACCGGCTGTCTATGGTGGTGGTGATGGTGGAGACAGTGATGGTAGTGATAATGGTGGTGATAGTACATTAACGTATAGCGGGATGGGCCTATAAGATAAAGGGATACTCTGTTCACATTACACAGCCACCGAAAACACGTCTATTGACACATGTATTGTCTCATTCCCATGAAAACACACAGATCGCGGGGGGAAACATCAGGACAACGTTTATCTCTAAGTAGAGCTTGGTAAAGCCCTACACAGAGCGAAATGTCGAAATAAAAGCGAGTTCAAAACTTGGCTTTCTCTTCGGAGTTGTCAACAATCTCAGCTCAATATTTCAACGACTTCCATTCCTGTCTCCTGAGAACTACGTCCAGATCTTTAAATCTCTCTCTATTCCAGATTTATTCCTCCCCTTGGTAATCTTACATTATTCTCCTCCCTTCTTTACTCATACTAATTACTGGATAAACTGAGCATTATTTATGTGATTACGAAATGGCTTACTGGAATCAGGCTAACATGAGAAGGCTGGTAAGTTTGTTATATTTAACAACATATCGACAACACGAGCGCCATTAAGGCTGCAGGTCACGTGCACACTACCAGAGGAGAATGATTTAATTTCTAAAATATTAATGTAAAGTCTGCATATATATACACTCATACATCTACCTACCTCTACATAAAAATTTGCAAATATATTTATGTCGTGCCGAATAGGTAAAACTTGTTATTTTGGCTTAAACAGCAACGCTCTTCTTGCCGAATAAGGCAAGAGAAAATAGGTGTATGCAATAATTTCGCAAAAATCATTCTGAACCTAACGAAAAAAATATATTTCACTGCTTTTATTATTAAATTACTGTGAACTTATCTTAAAATATATTTAGTCGGATTAGGCTAAATTAAATTGCGCTTGTTTTAATAAGGTTAGGTAAGTTTTCTAAGGTTCTTTTGGTACAAAAGTATTAATTTTTACATTAACATAAATTAAAAAAAATATATATCTTCAAACGTATAACATAAAATTTTAGAAAGAACTTGATTTTAAACGAGTTCTTGCTAATTGACTAATTTTACTTATTCGGCACGACACACATGAATTCTTCCTCAGTAAGCCATGCGTGTTGTAACAGACGACTAAAATGCCGGGAGCAAGGGGCAAGAGAAACTCTAGTTTTTCTTTTAGGGCAACCCTGCCTCGGTGGGATGCGGCCGGTTTGTTGAAAGAAGATGACAGTAAACGGGTGATATAATATGCAAAATAACCACTGAAAAACCTGTGAATTTCTAAGCTCTTTCGTGATTTATCACATTATCAAGGAGCTGTAAAAATAACAGGATAGCAGAAGGCTTATATGGTTGAGATATCACCTTACGCATGACCTGTCACCTGACCCAAAATACGAGTTAAACAACAAGGGATATACAGACCAGTAACATTCCAAGACAAAGTAGCAGTGCTTCACGCCACAAAGAAGCAGTGCTTCACGCCACAAAGAAGCAGTGCTTCACACCACAAAGAAGCAGTGCTTCACGCCACAAAGAAGCAGTGCTTCACGCCACAAAGAAGCAGTGCTTCACGCCACAAAGAAGCAGTGCTTCACGCCACAAAGAAGCAGTGCTTCACACCACAAAGAAGCAGTGCTTCACGCCACAAAGAAGCAGTGCTTCACGCCACAAAGCAGTGCTTCACACCACAAAGCAGTGCTTCACACCACAAAGAAGCAGTGCTTCACGCCACAAAGAAGCAGTGCTTCACACCACAAAGCAGTGCTTCACACCACCAAGAAGCAGTGCTTCACGCCACAAAGAAGCAGTGCTTCACGCCACAAAGAAGCAGTGCTTCACGCCACAAAGAAGCAGTGCTTCACGCCAGAAAGAAGCAGTGCTTCACACCACAAAGAAGCAGTGCTTCACACCACAAAGAAGCACTGCTTCACACCACAAAGAAGCAGTGCTTCACACCACAAAGAAGCAGTGCTTCACGCCACAAAGAAGCAGTGCTTCACGCCACAAAGCACTGCTTCACTCCACAAAGAAGCAGTGCTTCACACCACAAAGAAGCAGTGCTTCACACCACAAAGAAGCAGTGCTTCACACCACAAGGAAGCAGTGCTTCACACCACAAGGAAGCAGTGCTTCACACCACAAAGAAGCAGTGCTTCACACCACAAGGAAGCAGTGCTTCACACCACAAAGAAGCAGTGCTTCACACCACAAGGAAGCAGTGCTTCACGCCACAAAGAAGCAGCGCTTCACACCACAAAGCAGTGCTTCACACCACAAAGAAGCAGTGCTTCACGCCACAAAGCAGTGCTTCACACCACAAAGAAGCAGTGCTTCACACCACAAAGCAGTGCTTCACACCACAAAGAAGCAGTGCTTCATACCACAAAGCAGTGCTTCACACCACAAAGAAGCAGTGCTTCACACCACAAAGCAGTGCTTCACACCACAAAGAAGCAGTGCTTCACGCCACAAAGCAGTGCTTCACACCACAAAGAAGCAGGGCTTCACACCACAAAGCAGTGCTTCACACCACAAAGAAGCAGGGCTTCACACCACAAAGCAGTGCTTCACACCACAAAGCAGTGCTTCACGCCACAAAGAAGCAGTGCTTCACACCACAAGAAGCAGTGCTTCACGCCACAAAGAAGCAGTGCTTCACGCCACAAAGAAGCAGTGCTTCACGCCACAAAGAAGCAGTGCTTCACACCACAAAGCAGTGCTTCACACCACAAAGCAGTGCTTCACACCACAAAGAAGCAGTGCTTCACGCCACAAAACCTAAAATACAACAACTCACATTACAGTCAGTACGGGAAGAACCGGCAATATGTACAAGAGACATATTACATAATGAAGATTGAGACACTTATGCAACATATGGGAATCTTTATTCAGGAAACGTTCCGCCACACAGTGGCTTCATCAGTCCGATACAAAGTAGAAAGGCGTAAGGAGAGGAGGAGTTTGAGGTAATCAGTCCCTCAGCCTGGAGTCGATGTGTTCAGTCCATCAATCTTGTAGAATGTACAGCATAGGGCCGTAGACGTGGCTTATATACTGTAGTGAGGCGAAGCAGGCGGTTTTTCAAACCATTCATCACACACATATTACATAATGGTACAGTACCTGAAGTACCAACAAAA
Source organism: Cherax quadricarinatus (assembly GCF_038502225.1). Classification (NCBI taxonomy): domain Eukaryota; kingdom Metazoa; phylum Arthropoda; class Malacostraca; order Decapoda; family Parastacidae; genus Cherax; species Cherax quadricarinatus. Next base: position 10,011,759 of record NC_091382.1, read on the forward strand.
ACCACGAAAAACTCAAACATCCCAAACAGTAAATTCTTCTTTGTGTTTGTCAACATACAAGGATTAAAGATAGCAGAGTTGACTAAATAAGTGGGCTCCTTATAGAATAAATATGTCAGAAGCAGTCACAGAAACACATACAAGGTACCAAGCAGTTCCATAATAATTCACAATGTATCCTCAGTCTCGACAAGTTAGGAGGATTTGCCACTTTATGGTTAGTAATCCCAGACCAACCAACATGTATGATTTACTTAAAATTCCCCAGCATTACAGACCCACATATCGGATTTTCAGTACACCCTCGCTTAGCACATGTGCAGATTACTAGACACCATTCACAACGCCCACCTCTAACGCTCGGGAGAAATAGTCACAAATATCAACACAAAAAACAAGGTATTAACCAGCCTCGACGTCACATCACTATTCGCCAAGGTGCCGGCAGACGAAGCCATACATCTACGAAGATAAATTCAAATATGAAATTTTCTCTACCTGACCAAGCTATTGCAGACCTAAGTTGTTCTTCATTCAAAAACTCTGTTATCCTTAACACGAAGTCAATAAAAGCTTAACAATGCTCCAGCATCAGGCCTTCAGCCATCATCTGGCTATTATACGTAGATATCACGCCCAAACGTTTTAACCTTAAAAACTTTCCGAAGAGAATAATAGCAGCATGTTATACAGAACAGCTGGTGCCTTTTCCACTGTTGTTCTTCATCTCCCTGATCTCCTTCCCGCCTATATATTCTTCCCACCCAATTACCTCGTCTGACCTGAGAAACCCTAGTTCACGCAAGCATCAGTATTGTATGTTCCTAAACTGCAATTTGGCGTCTTTTTATCCAAAGTGTCTGTATTTATTTACCATTAATATTGGTCATAATACTGTAGAACCTTCAAGTTCACTAAGACAACACTTCTTCGTTTCGTGACATCCAGTTCATCAAACTAGACCAGATCACTGAGAATAGGAATGTGCTTTTACTCGCAACATCACTGCATTGCAACACTACATTTCATTACCCAACCCGAAAGAGGACGATGGCTACAACTACTAACTCGAATAATGAAACACTTGTGCAACATTTGGGAATCTTTATTACGGAAACGATTCGCCAGTCAGTGGTTTCTTCAGTCCAATACAGATAAGAACGGTGGAAGATGAGGAGTCTGAGGTAATCAGTCCATAGCCTGGGGTCGATGTGTTTAGTCCATTAGCAAATCAAGAATGATTCGTCCAACTAGGTATATTTCTATACACCATAGGTGTTGGATGAATCTTATTAGAGTTAGCTGGCCGAGTGGCCAATTAATTAATAGAAATATCCTCAAGATTTGTTAAGTTATACCATGAATTAAGGAAAGATCCTGGACTTCACCTTACAAAACAGACAAAACAAATGTGATAATTATGGACAAGGTAGATTATAGTGGAAAAAATGAACATGTTATTTGAAAACGAGGGAACTATCATGCCCCTTAACCCACTGTTCTGTGTGCTTTAGGACTAGCTTGCCATGGGTTCAAACCCCACCCGTTCCGTGGTTTGTTTGCAATAGTGTTATTACGATTTCACGAGTCAAGATGCATTTAGATTAGCGAAACCACTTGAACATATTCTAGACCATGTTGACAACTGAATCCTACAGCTAACAAGAACGTGCTAGCAAGAAACTAGGCAACATTTCGACGTAACTGACCAAGATACCTGCTGCACATTTCTATGGTCCCTCGACACGTCAACTAATAATTTCAATTTCAACTCTACCTGGGTCTCACCTGCTTTACCTGGGTCTCACCTGCTTTACCTGGGTCTCACCTGCTTACTCTCCTCCACGACAAATTTCATTAAGACATGTCTAGCAATTAACAATGAATGACCAACTAATTTACACAATTATGATACACTGTCAGGGATCAAATATATTCATTGTTCACTGGTTTGTTGACCGCGCTTGTCTAAAATTTAGTTAAAAACTTTACAGGAAAGTCCCGTTTCAAAAGTGTTTTGAAGTGACCTCTGACACGACTCTCAGAGATTTTGGAAGTCAATTCAAAATCCTCCAGTGTGTGAGGCTGGTAATTAAAGCCTGGGAAATACTGGTCTGGAACATAGAACTTTTCGCAGTTCTACCACCACCTTGGAACCAACTAAGTTCAAACACCCGGGTTCCACTGTATATGCTTGTTTGAATTCTGTACTCTGTCGTATTAACAAATGTAAAATGCACAAGACTCACGAAATCGTAGTGACACTATTGCAAACAAACCATACCAGGAGTGGGGTTTGAACCCGCGGTCAGAGTCGTAAAACTCCAGACGGACGCGTTATCCACTGTCCCAGTGAATACAGCGTCCATCTGGAGTTTTAAAACTCTCTGACCGCGGGTTCAATCCCCACCCCTGGTATGGTTTGCTAAAATGCACAATGGGTAACTTTATGAATGACAACAATTCGCTTGCTTTTTCAAGTTATTACAGAATACACGTACAAAACTTAAGGAATTAATATATGCTACAAGATATTTTTCTTTTGTAGGATATTTCCCGGAATCTAGGTCACTCTTGACAACTGAGTCCCTTAGCAAATTAATATTTAGAAACAGTGAAAACCGAGACTTCACTTAACAGACCAGTCAGCTACATTTCTCGTATTTCACATGTTTTCTCCGGAACATAAATTGTATACCTGATGTGTTCTCTACTGACTTCAATATTGGTAAACCAAGCCAAACGTTATTTAAAAAAAAAAAGTTGACCAAACTGCATTACAAGTCTCTTGTTTATAAATCTTTACAGAAGAAAATATATTTATATTATAGTCTCATGTTAAACGTTATTCCTTCCGTCTATTTGATAAACTTCAGATAATGTGATAGTCTTAAGAGAATCAATGCATTTACTCTTTCTCCCGTTTCACGTTCCCTCTTCAGTTTCCTACCAAACTGATACAAAGAGTATCGTTCCACTTATCAATTTCAACTCGGCTTTTTATAGAAGCCGTAAATTCAGGACAGCGCTGCATGACCCTTATAGACTTAGCGCTTACTTACGATTCTAATATAAATAATAATAATAATAATAATAATAATAATAATAATAATAATAATAAACATCCATTAAAGTCTGGCAACCTCTTCAACTTATTCAGTATCATCCAACACTAACTTATAAACAATTTCCGTCAAACTCGGCTCATTGTTTAACTTTAAATAACTTACAACTTTAAATAACTTACAATAAATCATTTTAACTTTCCTGACCCATTATTTTCACTTATATTTATCTACTCAGATTTTGAGAAAAAAATTACTACCTCGTCTTATTTCCTGCAGGAAAACATTCCCTAATTCATCTCTTCTAAGCCATTTACTTTATTACCTTAATTATTTTAACTCCATTACACTCCCGTAACACAAAGGTAATTGCCCTCAAACAATTCCATTATATTACACACAATGAGGGATAAGATTTTTCCCAGACACTCGGTTACTTTTATTAAGTTTTTCTTAAGACAAGAATAAAGAGATTTTATTGATACAAATACAGTGTGCCAAGATCCTTTATATTTAATATATCAATAACTTGCATATAGGGGAATGAAACTTTGACGACGTTTCGGTCCGATTTGGACTATTAACTAGGCACACATGTGACTAGTTAATGGTCAGGTTGGACCGAAATGTCGTCACAGGTTTCATTCTCATGTGTGCGGGTTATTCGTGTATTGTTCCGGTCACGGTATCGTGACGTTTTGTTCATCCTTTGTAGACAGCGTATCGCCCACGAAGTTCGTTCTTAGAGCCACGGAGAAACTACGTGACTTGAAAAATCCCACTATATGGGCGAAACGTTGCCAATAGAGGATCTCATTCCACTATTTGGAAGAATTGGGTACTTTTGCAACATTTGGGAACCTCTACTGCGGGAACGTTTCGCCAGTCATTGGTTTCCTTGTCGATGTTTTATACTACTACTCTCCACTGATGAGTTGTATTTATTGAAGTACTAAACCCATCAGGGTACTTCACCACCGAGTAAGAGCAGCTTGGTCCTCCATCCACTACCTGGAGGGTGTCCACCTGGAGGGTTTCCACCTGGAGGGTGTCCACCTGAAGGGTGTCCAGGGGTCAATGCCCCCTACCCCAGCAGACCAGTCCTTAACCAGGCCTCCTGAGCAATCAGACTGTTGATCCATTTACACTACTCACTGTCACAAAAGCCACTCTTAAAATCCATCCTAAGAGGTCAAGCCATTTAACCTTCCTCTCCTCCTACCCTCCCTCTCTCCCTACCTACCAACCACCCTACCACCGGCGGGAGATTCGTCTGTAACAACTTGCATTTGTGGTCACAGTGGTGGCCTATGCTAACCTTCCTATGGTGTATAAATATACCTATTTGGATTGATCTTCTTGTAGCCAGCTGGCTCAGTGGCTAACGCGTCGGTCTGGAGTTTTATGACTCTGGTAGTGGGTTCTATCCCCACCCGTGGTATGGTTTGTTTGCAATCGTGTCATTACGATTTCCTGAGTCACCCTACCTCTCTCCCTACCTATCTCCCTTTCTCCATCCCTCCTTACCTCCCTCCCTCGCAATGTATATACCTACCTCACTCCCTCGCAACGTACCTACATATCTACCTACCTACCTACCTCCCTCCCTCGCGACGTACCTACCTACCTCCCTCGCGACGTACCTACCTACCTCCCTCGCAACGTACCTCCCTCCCTCGCAACGTACCTACCTACCTCCCTCCCTCGCAACGTACCTACTTACCTACCTCCTTCGCAATGTACCTACCTACTTCCCTCCCTCACAATGTACCTACCTACTTCCCTCCCTCGCAATGTACCTACCTACCTCCCTCCGCAACGTACCTACCTACCTCCCTCCCTCCCTCGCAACGTACCTACCTACCTACCTCCCTCCCTCGCAACGTACCTACCTACCTCCGTCCCTCGCAACGTACCTACCTACCTACATACTTACCTCCGTCCCTCGCAACGTACCTACCTACCTCTCTCCCTCGCAACGTACCTACCTACCTCCGTCCCTCGCAACGTACCTACCTACCTACCTCTCTCCCTCGCAATGTACTTCCTTCCCTCGCAGCATACCTACCTACCTCCCTAACTCGCAATGTACCTACCTACCTCCCTAACTCGCAACGTACCTACCTACCTACCCACCTCCCTCCCTCCCTCGCAATGTACCTACCTACTTCCCTCCCTCGCAATATACATACCTACCTACCTCCCTCCCTCGCAATGTACCTACCAACCTCCCTCCCTGGCAACGTACCTACCTACCTCGCAATGTACCTACCTACCTCCCTCGCAATGTACATACCTACCTCCCTCCCTCGCAACGTACCTACCTACCTCCCTCCCTCGCAATGTACCTACCAACCTCCCTCCCTGGCAACGTACCTACCTACCTCGCAACGTACCTACCTCCCTCCCTCGCAACGTACCTACCTACCTACCTACCTCCCTCGCAACGTACCTTACCTCCCTCTCTCGCAACGTACCTACCTCCCTCCCTCGCAACGCACCTACCTACCTCTCTCCCTCACAATGTACCTACCTACCTACCTCCCTCGCAAGCATTCGCGACCTAGCTGCCAGGGAGTGTGGACGTGCCTCATACCTCTCTGCTGACAGTCTAGCAAGCTATCCAGTGACGTCATGGTATTCAGCGTGAGGCGGCGGGTGAATATCGTTGGTATACCTGGAGTTTACCTGGAGAGAGTTCCGGGGGTCAACGCCCCCGCGGCCCGGTCTGTGACCAGGCCTCCTTAGGTCAGTGTCCCAGGATGCGACCCACACCAGTCGACTAACACCCAGGTACCCATTTTACTGATGGGGAACATAGACAAAGCTTGTTCGGAGGGCGATTACGCCTGAGAATGAACAAGTTTTGCTACCTAAGATTATCCGTGACACTTATGGTATTGCGGACAAGGATTTGTACGGTGTGGCATTAAATGGCGCCTACCGGATATTTGTGAAACTACTCTACGAGCCAGTGTACGAGAAGCTGGTTGGGCAATTCCAAGATCTCTGCGTAGATGTGTCCCCTGACGTGCATGTGCGTATGGTGGATGTCTCTCGATAATATACGTGGGTGAAACTGCGCAATGTGCCCTTCGAGGCCGATGCAACGGATCTCCGCAGTGTTTTCAGAAGATACGGAGTGATACACATGGCTAAACAAGGCATGCGGGTGGCTGGGGCGTATGCTGGTCTCCCAGACGGTTCGTTTACCCTTAAGATGTCTCTACGCCAGGCCATACCATCGTATGTGTACCTTGATGACTTCCGCACACAGGTCATGGTGTCGTATGCTGGTCAACGACGGACGTGCCGCCTCTGCGGTGAATATGATCATATGGCAGCAGAGTGTGGGCAGCGAGGGCAGGCCAGAAGGCCGGCCGGTGGATCAACGAATGACGATGGGCAGGAGGCTCCCATACATGGACGAAAAGGAGATGGTGGCCACGGTCGGCTTTGGAGTGAGGAGATTGAGCCAGTGGTGGTGTCGAATCTGGAGCTGTCGTCTCTCGAGTCACCTGCATCGCCGGTGGTACAGCAGGCTTCCGGGGAGGACCAGGTGACGGTGGAAGTGGAGGACTTGGATGCGACAATAGCGTCTGTTTTGCATACCATGTTCTCATCTACGGACGTGGTCTCCCCGGCTGTGCCGACAGCCAGTGCGGAGATCGTGTCCGTGGCAGTAGAGCAGCAGGAGGCGGTTGTTGGTGCTGGTGGGGCTGGCGGGGACGTGGTGACCCCTCGTCAGAAGGCTGAGACGAAGGTGGTGGTGGAGGTTCATCGTGTGGATGATCCAGTCACAAACATGGAGAAGGACGCTGGGACGAGGAAGAGGGCGGCAGCAATGTCGGACTCTGACGACGTCCTGACGCCGGCTCAACGAACAGGGAAGAAAGCATCGGTAGATGGGGGGCGGTGCGCTAGTGGAGGTGAGCAGCGACAGCAGGTGGTGCCAGGTGGCACGGGTGTCGTGCGTGGAGAGCGTGGCAAACGTGGCCCCAGAGCCCAAGTGGGCAAACAAAAGTAGTAGTGGGAAGCGAGGGAGGAAACCTTAGCCAGGTGCGAGGGAAGGTTTAGATAGGGGCGGGAATCATCGTGGAAGGTGTGGTGAGGTCTGATGCTTGATGGCAGCGCCGGTTAATGGCGTGTGTGTCTGGGAGCGTCAGATAGCGTGCGCCTTGAGGGGCATGTGCCCAGTGTTAGGATGAAAGTGACTTGATATGTGCTGTTCAGATGTGTCTGCAAATTGTGGAGCATGAGTAGTGTTAGGTTCTGGTTAGAGGTGTGGCTGCCTGCGCCTGTGTGCGCCTAAGGTACGCTGGTGTGGTTGAGGTGGCGTATGCTGCTGCTGTGTGTATGAATCTTGGACTATTATGTTGTATAATATTATGGGGTGGGGTCTGTATGGTGGAGGTTTGAGGAGCGTCCTTATGTTCTATGTCAAGTATTGGGTATGTATTTTATACCTATGTATACACATTGTATAAAAACACTGGTAGTGTTAGTTGTGAGGGACCTGCTGTTATGAGGCCTCTTGTATGTACATGGATAGACCCTTTGTAATTACTTGAGAATATTTGTGAAATGGGTTGTGTATATACATGTCCTGTATCAATATGTTACGATGTTATATTCTTTTTCTTTACTGTATAATTTGTATGTTTGGTTGGGAATAGGTTTGGGCGGGAAATGCAAAGGAAGGGGGGGGGGGGTTGAGGCTTTAAACACGTTTGTGTTGGGGATAATTTTTAGGAATATGTGTCTTTTCCTGTAGTGAATTACTCATGTGTGCTACGTGTCTTTTACGTTGTAGCAATGTACTGTTCGTTGTGATATATATCTAAACCATGACTGTTGTTAGTACACTGTTCAAGCAGTCTTGTGGTCGTTGAATACACTTTGTAGACAAGCATGACAACTGTTATATTAATGTATATATGTCAATATGTCTAAGATTAATGCAGGTTGCTGTGGTAAACTGTTTGATTTAGAATAGGGGGGGTAAAGGGGGGGTGTTGGAAGCCACACGGAGTTGTGTGGTTCATTAGCCGATGGAAGGTTATCACATCTGCTGCCGGATAGGTCTTGTATTATTTTTTGATTAACTGTTCTGTACTGTTTTAAATAAAATATATAAAAAAAAAAAAAAAAAAACTCCCTCTCTCGCAACGTACCTACCTACTTACCTCCCTCGCAACGCACCTACCTACTTACCTCCCTCGCAACGCACCTACCTACTTACCTCCCTCGCAACGCACCTACCTACTTACCTCCCTCGCAACGCACCTACCTACTTACCTCCCTCGCAACGCACCTACCTACTTACCTCCCTCGCAACGCACCTGCCTACCTCCCTCCCTCGCAACGCACCTGCCTACTTACCTCCCTCGCAACGCACCTGCCTACTTACCTCCCTCGCAACGCACCTACCTACTTACCTCCCTCGCAACGCACCTACCTACTTACCTCCCTCGCAACGCACCTACCTACTTACCTCCCTCGCAACGCACCTACCTACTTACCTCCCTCGCAACGCACCTACCTACTTACCTCCCTCGCAACGCACCTACCTACTTACCTCCCTCGCAACGCACCTACCTACTTACCTCCCTCGCAACGCACCTACCTACTTACCTCCCTCGCAACGCACCTACCTACTTACCTCCCTCGCAACGCACCTACCTACTTACCTCCCTCGCAACGCACCTACCTACTTACCTCCCTCGCAACGCACCTACCTACTTACCTCCCTCGCAACGCACCTACCTACTTACCTCCCTCGCAACGCACCTACCTACTTACCTCCCTCGCAACGCACCTACCTACTTACCACCCTCGCAACGCACCTACCTACTTACCTCCCTCGCAACGCACCTACCTACCTACCTCCCTCGCAACGCACCTACCTACTTACCTCCCTCGCAACACACCTACCTACTTACCTCCCTCGCAACGCACCTACCTACTTACCTCCCTCGCAACGCACCTACCTACTTACCTCCCTCGCAACGCACCTACCTACTTACTTAACGCACCTACCTACTCGCAACGCACCTACCTACTTACCTCCCTCGCAACGCACCTACCTACTTACCTCCCTCGCAACGCACCTACCTACTTACCTCCCTCGCAACGCACCTACCTACTTACCTCCCTCGCAACGCACCTACCTACTTACCTCCCTCGCAACGCACCTACCTACTTACCTCCCTCGCAACGCACCTACCTACTTACCTCCCTCGCAACGCACCTACCTACTTACCTCCCTCGCAACGCACCTACCTACTTACCTCCCTCGCAACGCACCTACCTACCTCCCTCCCTCGCAACGCACCTACCTACTTACCTCCCTCGCAACGCACCTACCTACTTACCTCCCTCGCAACGCACCTACCTACTTACCTCCCTCGCAACGCACCTACCTACCTACCTCCCTCGCAACGCACCTACCTACTTACCTCCCTCGCAACGCACCTACCTACTTACCTCCCTCGCAACGCACCTACCTACTTACCTCCCTCGCAACGCACCTACCTACTTACCTCCCTCGCAACGCACCTACCTACTTACCTCCCTCGCAACGCACCTACCTACTTACCTCCCTCGCAACGCACCTACCTACCTCCCTCCCTCGCAACGCACCTACCTACTTACCTCCCTCGCAACGCACCTACCTACTTACCTCCCTCGCAACGCACCTACCTACTTACCTCCCTCGCAACGCACCTACCTACTTACCTCCCTCGCAACGCACCTACCTACTTACCTCCCTCGCAACGCACCTACCTACTTACCTCCCTCGCAACGCACCTACCTACTTACCTCCCTCGCAACGCACCTACCTACTTACCTCCCTCGCAACGCACCTACCTACTTACCTCCCTCGCAACGCACCTACCTACTTACCTCCCTCGCAACGCACCTACCTACTTACCTCCCTCGCAACGCACCTACCTACTTACCTCCCTCGCAACGCACCTACCTACTTACCTCCCTCGCAACGCACCTACCTACTTACCTCCCTCGCAACGCACCTACCTACTTACCTCCCTCGCAACGCACCTACCTACTTACCTCCCTCGCAACGCACCTACCTACTTACCTCCCTCGCAACGCACCTACCTACTTACCTCCCTCGCAACGCACCTACCTACTTACCTCCCTCGCAACGCACCTACCTACTTACCTCCCTCGCAACGCACCTACCTACTTACCTCCCTCGCAACGCACCTACCTACTTACCTCCCTCGCAACGCACCTACCTACTTACCTCCCTCGCAACGCACCTACCTACCTCTCTCCCTCACAATGTCAAATACAATAATGCTCACATTTCGTGTTTTACATTTGTCTTGGTATAAACCTTGGTAATAAATACCGACAAGTTGGTTTAGAAAGACACGTAAGCAAACACTATAACATATTTATTAGAAAACGTTTCGGTCCTGGGACCTTGATCACTTCATTTGTCTTACTTATCAACTTGTCTGTCTGACGGCCATGTATCTCGTGGCGAGATGGGCGATGCTTATTCTGTTCTGTAAAAGGACACAGATGCAACTAACGTGACCTTTTATCGTGGTAACGTTTCGCTCTTCAGAAACTTTGTCAAGGTAACGGCTTGACAAAGCTCCTGGAGAGCGAAACGTTGCCACTATAAAATGTCACATTAGTTGCATCTGTGTCCTTTGACAAAACATTTTGCCGGTAATTCTGCCATTATTAACGGTGTTAGTTCTGTTTTCATGAGGAAGGTTCCTTGATGTTGGTGAGGGGCTCTTGATTTAGGGAATTGGATCTGTGCTCCAGTTCCCCGAATTAAGCCTGAATGCCTTCCACATCCCCCCCCCCAGGCGCTGTATAATCCTCCGGGTTTAGCGCTTCCCCCTTGATTATAATAATAATCTGTTTTCATGTGCTAGTATCTTCCATTGCAGACACTGCAAGGCTCCAGGCGGACATCAACCAAATTTTTAAATGGGCTGCAGAAAACAATATGAAGTTCAACGATGGGAAATTTTAATTACTCCGATATGGTAAACATGAGGAAATTAAAACTTCATCAGAGTGCAAAACAAATTCCGGCCACAAAATAGAGCGAAAAACCAACGTCAAAGACCTGGGAGTGATTATGTCGGAGGATCTCACCTTCAAGGACCATAACATTGTATCAATCGTATCTGCTAGAAAAAATGACAGGATGGATAATGAGAACCTTCAAAACTAGGGATGCCAAGCCCATGATGACACTCTTCAGGTCGCTTGTTCTATCTACGCTGGAATATTGCTGCACACTAACAGCACCTTTCAAGGCAGGTGAAATTGCTGACCTAGAAAATGTACAGAGAACCTTCACTGCGCGCGTAACGGAGATAAAACACCTCAATTACTGGGAGCGCTTAAAGTTCCTGAACCTGTACTCCCTGGAACGCTGGCGGGAGAGATACATGATTATATACACCTGGAAAATCCTAGAGGGACTAGTACCGAACTTGCACACGAAAAACACTCACAACGAAAGCAAAAGACTTGGCAGACGATGCAACATCCCCTCAATGAAAAGCAGGGGTGTCACTAGCACGTTAAGAGACCATACAATAAGTGTCAAGGGCCCGAGACTGTTCAACTGCCTCCCAGCATACATAAGGGGGATTACCAATAGACCCCTGGCTGTCTTCAAGCAGGCACTGGACAGGCACCTAAAGTCGGTACCTGACCAGCCGGGCTGTGGCTCGTACGTTGGATTGCGTGCAGCCGGCAGTAACAGCCTGGTTGATCAGGCTCTGATCCACCAGGAGGCCTGGTCACAGACCGGGCCGCGGGGGCGTTGATCCCCGGAACTCTCTCCAGGTAAACTCTAGTTTCTATTTGTTACAGGAATCAGAACAGATGCTGAACATCGTCATCTGTTGAGATCTGGTTCCCTGAAAGTCATCTGTGCACCTGTCGTACTTTCTTAAGATTAATGGACTGAACACTTCAGTTCCAGGCTGAGGGACTGATTACCTCAAACTGCTCCTCTTTTTCTACCATTTTTCTTTGTATTGGACTGATGAGGCCACTGCGTGGCGAAACATTTCCTCAAAGATTTCGAAATGTTGCACAAGTGTCTCTTTCTTCAACTTGTCGGTTTTCTAAACCATTTATCACACCTGTGAAACGCATCAGGTGTCCTTCATTATGTCTGTAGACCATGCAAACATTTTTCATGTCTCTGCTGCAGATTTCTACCAGTTTCCTCCCACATATTTGTTTCTGCAATGCCCACAGGGGAGTGTGTAGACTCCTGCAGTGTAACTAATAAAGATCTCCAGATGTTGCCCGAGTGTCTCAGTTATCAACTTGTTGGTTTTACAGACAAATTGACAGCGGTCACTTACGGCGGCTACTGTCAAGGGGCCACCACACCGTTAACCGTTTCTTTCTAGCTCTTCTTGAACAAATCTCCCGCCCCCTCCCCCGCGTCTCTCTGTTATTTGACCTTGCGTCTGGTCGGTAAGTAATGGGCCGCTGAGTAGTATTAACTCTCAGGAAAGACCCACTAGAGTGAGAGGAGAGAGTAGGGATAGTGGAAAAGAAGTGATGGGGGGGGGGAAGGGTTAGAGGAATACAGCAGGGGATAAACCCAGCCGTGTGGCATTTTGTTGGCAAGGTTGATTTATTGTTCTGCTCACAGTTGCAGTTCACGACACGGGCGGGTGTGGGAGGCAGGTTCAGTGGACAGGTTACGTCAAGGCGTCGTACAAAAGATTCGTTGCTTTCTGTGCTATGGTGAGGCTGGATTGGGAAGGGGTTAGGGTATTGGATGATTTAAAAACCGGACGTCTGTTAAGGTGCACAGGGCTTCATCCTGGTAATTTCTTCGATGGTTGTGGACGCTGAAGTAGACAGTGGGTCTAACATGTTACTGGCTAAATAACTGCGAGGGAGGTGTGTTCCCTAGGTGTGTGTAGATGACTTATACCTTGATCTAGGATCGTGTATGACGAAGTCAAGGAATTGAAATCTCTTCTACGATTGAATGACACAGGTTCGCTCTTCCTCGAGGAAATTGAATCACATGCAACATCTGGGAATCTTTATTGAGGAAACGTTTCGCCACACAGTGGCTTCATCAGTCCAATACAAAGCAGAAAGACTGATGGACTGAACATATCGTCTCCAAGCAGAGGCAGATGGCAGATGGCTCCAACTTCATCCTGTTCCCTACTTGTATGTCTCATAACAATAAAAATGCTTTCAAATGAGCTGATGTAGGTAACAGCTCTTAGCTTGCCAATAAAGTTAGGAATCCTTAACCTGTAAATAGTTTGCCAATAAAGCTAGGGATCCTTAACCTTGTCAAACCCTGTGTAAAAAAAGAAAAAAAAAGGGACTGATTACCTCAAACTACTCCTCTCCTTACACCTTTCTGCTTTGTACTGGACTGATGAAACCGCTGTGTGGCGAAACGTTTACTCAGTAAAGATTCCCATGTTGCATAAGTGTCTCAATCTTCAACCTGTCGGTTTTTAAAAGCATTTATCAATTCCTCGATGAAGACGAGACTCGAGATACACAAAACTCCCTTGGGAATAAACATTTAATTACTTTTATGGTCCGTGTGTGGTGGTGAGAGTAAATATCTATCAGATTACCTTTACTGATCATTTTCTTGTACTATATAAAGGAAGGCTAGTGTGTCGCTGTCCTGGGATCTGCGGAGGAGGACGTTTAATAACAATTAAAAAGATTAAGAGTTAGTGTTACTAACAATCAGGAGCCAGGGGATAATGGAGGAGTTTAAAAATCTTAAGCATGACTCACGAAATCGTAATGACACGATTGCAAACAAACCATACCCCGGCCGGGATTGAATCCGCGGTCAGAATCTCAAAACTCCAGACCGTCGCGTTAGCCACTGGACCAGCTAGCCACAATAAGATTCGTCCAACTAGGTATATTTCTACACCATAGGAAGGTTAGCACAGGCACCTCTGTGACCACAAATGCAAGTTTTTACAGACGAATCTCCAGCTAGCTGGAGATTCGTCTTACTGTGGCTAGCTGGTCTAGTGGCTAACGCGACGGGCTGGAGTTTTGAGACTCTCTGACCGCGGGTTCAATTCCGGCCAGGGTATGGTTTAATCTAAAGCATTTAGTTAAGTTAGTTGATCTACCATCCATTCCCCTCCACCTCCCCCTCCCCTCCCTCCCTCCCTCTCTTCCTCCCTCCCTCTCTTCCTCCCTTCCTCTCTTCCTCCCTTCCTCCCTCTCTCTCTCCCTCCCTCTCTCTCCTCCCTCCTCTCTCCCTCTCTCTCTCTCTCTCCCTCTCTCTCTCTCTCTCCCTCCCTCTCTCTCTCTCTCTCTCCCTCCCTCTCTCCCTCTCTCTCTCTCTCCCTCCCTCTCCCTCCCACTCTCCCTCACTCACTCTCTCTCCCTCCCTCCCTCTCTCCCTCCCTCTCCTCTCTCTCTCTCTCCCTCTCTCTCTCCCTCCCTTCCTCTCTCTCTCCCTCCCCCTCTCTCTCCAGACAACACGTCCTAATGAAAGCATTTTGTTCCAGCAACTTGTGAGTATCACAGTACTTGTCAGACTGATAAAAGTACTGTCACTGAAGCTAAAATCTTGGTAGCTTCAAGAACAGGTTAGACATGTGGGCGAGAAAGGATAGATTTCATAAGTACCTACCACGTAAGAGCTGCTGTGTTCTTCCATTCTTATGAATTACAAGGAGCGAGATCTTACACCTACAAGCCAACATACAGACGACTCTCCCTCAGTCGTGTACTGGTGACTGCTACTCTCCCTCAGTCGTGTACTGGTGACTGCGTCACTGCTACTCTCCCTCAGTCGTGTACTGGTGACTGCTCGTGTACTGGTGACTGCGTCACTGCTACTCTCCCTCAGTCGTGTACTGGTGACTGCGTCACTGCTACTCTCCCTCAGTCGTGTACTGGTGACTGCGTCACTGCTACTCTCCCTCAGTCGTGTACTGGTGACTGCGTCACTGCTACTCTCCCTCAGTCGTGTACTGGTGACTGCGTCACTGCTACTCTCCCTCAGTCGTGTACTGGTGACTGCGTCACTGCTACTCTCCCTCAGTCGTGTACTGGTGACTGCGTCACTGCTACTCTCCCTCAGTCGTGTACTGGTGACTGCGTCACTGCTACTCTCCCTCAGTCGTGTACTATTGACTGCGTCACTGCTACTCTCCCTCAGTCGTGTACTATTGACTGCGTCACTGCTACTCTCCCTCAGTCGTGTACTATTGACTGCGTCACTGCTACTCTCCCTCAGTCGTGTACTATTGACTGCCTCACTGCTACTCTCCCTCAGTCGTGTACTGTTGACTGCGTCACTGCTACTCTCCCTCAGTCGTGTACTGTTGACTGCGTCACTGCTACTCTCCCTCAGTCGTGTACTGGTGACTGCGTAACTGCTACTCTCCCTCAGTCGTGTACTGGTGACTGCGTCACTGCTACTCTCCCTCAGTCACTGCTACTCTCCCTCAGTCGTGTACTGGTGACTGCGTCACTGCTACTCTCCCTCAGTCGTGTACTGTGTACTGCTACTCTCCCTCAGTCGTGTACTGGTGATTGCGTCACTGCTACTCTCCCTCAGTCGTGTACTGGTGACTGCTACTCTCCCTCAGTCGTGTACTGGTGACTGCTACTCTCCCTCAGTCGTGTACTGGTGACTGCGTCACTGCTACTCTCCCTCAGTCGTGTACTGGTGACTGCGTCACTGCTACTCTCCCTCAGTCGTGTACTGGTGACTGCGTCACTGCTACTCTCCCTCAGTCGTGTACTGGTGACTGCGTCACTGCTACTCTCCCTCAGTCGTGTACTGGTGACTGCGTCACTGCTACTCTCCCTCAGTCGTGTACTGGTGACTGCTACTCTCCCTCAGTCACTGCTACTCTCCCTCAGTCGTGTACTGGTGACTGCGTCACTGCTACTCTCCCTCAGTCGTGTACTGGTGACTGCGTCACTGCTACTCTCCCTCAGTCGTGTACTGGTGACTGCGTCACTGCTACTCTCCCTCAGTCGTGTACTGGTGACTGCGTCACTGCTACTCTCCCTCAGTCGTGTACTGGTGACTGCGTCACTGCTACTCTCCCTCAGTCGTGTACTGGTGACTGCGTCACTGCTACTCTCCCTCAGTCGTGTACTGGTGACTGCGTCACTGCTACTCTCCCTCAGTCGTGTACTGGTGACTGCGTCACTGCTACTCTCCCTCAGTCGTGTACTGGTGACTGCGTCACTGCTACTCTCCCTCAGTCGTGTACTGGTGACTGCGTCACTGCTACTCTCCCTCAGTCGTGTACTGGTGACTGCGTCACTGCTACTCTCCCTCAGTCGTGTACTGGTGACTGCGTCACTGCTACTCTCCCTCAGTCGTGTACTGGTGACTGCGTCACTGCTACTCTCCCTCAGTCGTGTACTGGTGACTGCGTCAGTGCTACTCTCCCTCAGTCGTGTACTATTGACCTGCAGTCGTGTACTGGTGACCGCGTCACTGCTACTCTCCCTCAGTCGTGTACTGGTGACTGCGTCACTGCTACTCTCCCTCAGTCGTGTACTGGTGACTGCGTCACTGCTACTCTCCCTCAGTCGTGTACCGGTGACTGCGTCACTGCTACTCTCCCTCAGTCGTGTACTGGTGACTGCGTCACTGCTACTCTCCCTCAGTCGTGTACTGGTGACTGCGTCACTGCTACTCTCCCTCAGTCGTGTACTGTTGACTGCGTCACTGCTACTCTCCCTCAGTCGTGTACTGGTGACTGCGTCACTGCTACTCTCCCTCAGTCGTGTACTGGTGACTGCGTCACTGCTACTCTCCCTCAGTCGTGTACTGGTGACTGCGTCACTGCTACTCTCCCTCAGTCGTGTACTGGTGACTGCGTCACTGCTACTCTCCCTCAGTCGTGTACTGGTGACTGCGTCACTGCTACTCTCCCTCAGTCGTGTACTGGTGACTGCGTCACTGCTACTCTCCCTCAGTCGTGTACTGGTGACTGCGTCACTGCTACTCTCCCTCAGTCGTGTACTGGTGACTGCGTCACTGCTACTCTCCCTCAGTCGTGTACTGGTGACTGCGTCACTGCTACTCTCCCTCAGTCGTGTACTGGTGACTGCGTCACTGCTACTCTCCCTCAGTCGTGTACTGGTGACTGCGTCACTGCTACTCTCCCTCAGTCGTGTACTGGTGACTGCGTCACTGCTACTCTCCCTCAGTCGTGTACTGGTGACTGCGTCACTGCTACTCTCCCTCAGTCGTGTACTGGTGACTGCGTCACTGCTACTCTCCCTCAGTCGTGTACTGGTGACTGCGTCACTGCTACTCTCCCTCAGTCGTGTACTATTGACTGCGTCACTGCTACTCTCCCTCAGTCGTGTACTATTGGCTGCGTCACTGCTACTCTCCCTCAGTCGTGTACTATTGACTGCGTCACTGCTACTCTCCCTCAGTCGTGTACTATTGACTGCGTCACTGCTACTCTCCCTCAGTCGTGTACTATTGACTGCGTCACTGCTACTCTCCCTCAGTCGTGTACTGGTGACTGCGTCACTGCTACTCTCCCTCAGTCGTGTACTGTTGACTGCGTCACTGCTACTCTCCCTCAGTCGTGTACTGGTGACTGCGTCACTGCTACTCTCCCTCAGTCGTGTACTGGTGACTGCGTCACTGCTACTCTCCCTCAGTCGTGTACTGTTGACTGCGTCACTGCTACTCTCCCTCAGTCGTGTACTGGTGACTGCGTAACTGCTACTCTCCCTCAGTCGTGTACTGGTGACTGCGTCACTGCTACTCTCCCTCAGTCGTGTACTGTTGACTGCGTCACTGCTACTCTCCCTCAGTCGTGTACTGGTGACTGCGTCACTGCTACTCTCCCTCAGTCGTGTACTGGTGACTGCCTCACTGCTACTCTCCCTCAGTCGTGTACTGTTGACTGCGTCACTGCTACTCTCCCTCAGTCGTGTACTGTTGACTGCGTCACTGCTACTCTCCCTCAGTCGTGTACTGTTGACTGCGTCACTGCTACTCTCCCTCAGTCGTGTACTGGTGACTGCGTCACTGCTACTCTCCCTCAGTCGTGTACTAGTGACTGCGTCACTGCTACTCTCCCTCAGTCGTGTACTGGTGACTGCGTCACTGCTACTCTCCCTCAGTCGTGTACTGGTGACTGCGTCACTGCTACTCTCCCTCAGTCGTGTACTGGTGACTGCGTCACTGCTACTCTCCCTCAGTCGTGTACTGGTGACTGCGTCACTGCTACTCTCCCTCAGTCGTGTACTGGTGACTGCGTCACTGCTACTCTCCCTCAGTCGTGTACTGGTGACTGCGTCACTGCTACTCTCCCTCAGTCGTGTACTGGTGACTGCGTCACTGCTACTCTCCCTCAGTCGTGTACTGGTGACTGCGTCACTGCTACTCTCCCTCAGTCGTGTACTGGTGACTGCGTCACTGCTACTCTCCCTCAGTCGTGTACTGGTGACTGCGTCACTGCTACTCTCCCTCAGTCGTGTACTGGTGACTGCGTCACTGCTACTCTCCCTCAGTCGTGTACTGGTGACTGCGTCACTGCTACTCTCCCTCAGTCGTGTACTGGTGACTGCGTCACTGCTACTCTCCCTCAGTCGTGTACTGGTGACTGCGTCACTGCTACTCTCCCTCAGTCGTGTACTGGTGACTGCGTCACTGCTACTCGATAGGAATTTAAATTTATTTTATTGTAGCTTTTTGTTGATCGGGAAACAAGTCCATTAACACATGAGATTAATCACTTAATGATTTAACATACGTTTAGCTCTCAACGTTAAGCAAATTTACCAGCATAAAAATGTTGATGCGCCATGGCCAAATTTTATTGGTTGATATGAGGATATCATCATTAACCGCCAACAGAATGCCATAATTTGCCACATAGCGGGAGGCAATTGGAGCCGACTAATGAGTATTTAAACGAGTCGACTTCATTAGGTTAACTACTCTACTTTACCTCTTAAATTTTCCCATATCACTCAATTTTCTCATTGCAAAGATCCTGACGAAGTACCGGTGACATTGCGAAAGACCTCGAGCGCATACATTTCCCTCTTGCATTAACAGAAATACCCACTTATTTCCAACAGAAATACCCATTTATTTCCAAACAGAAATACCCATTTATTTCCAACAGAAATACCCATTTATTTCCAACAGAAATACCCATTTATTTCCAACAGAAATACCCATTCACCCTGATCCATTATAATGATTTAGTGACGTGTACCACACATCATTACTAGGTTCGACCCCCGTCCACCTTTCTCATTAGAGAAATTGAACATTAGCTGGAATATTTTTTTTTTTTTACATTAAGTATAAAAGATAAATTTTAATTTACTAAATTGTTGTGTTTGGGTCTGTGATGATTCTCACACAAGTCTAGATGTAACATCCTGTCTGGGTAAGAGATAACACGTGTAACACTTGGGTATCTGTCTTGCAGAAACGTTTCGTCAATACAACAGGTTTCTTCAGTCTAATATAGGCGAACACAAGGCTAGAGACAGAATGAGTAGTTTTGACGTGAACAGTCTGTGAGCCTAGGTAGATGGGTCGTCATTCCCTTAAAGCCTAAAGAACAGGCAAGCGGCCAGACTATTTGAATATTCAGGCTTAAAGGACTGACCACCTCCCAGCAAAGCTCGACGGACTGATCACCTCAAAACAGCTTCTACTGTCTCCACTGTTACATTCCACTGAAGAAGCCTGCTGCGCAGGCGAAACGCTTCGGCAATAAACACAAACTACTTTCCCAGCTTTCTACTACCTACCTTACCACTACTGCCACTACCAGCTTTACCATTACCTGTCACTGCCTACCTTACCACTACTACTACCACCATTACTTACCTTACCACTACTACTATCTTAACAATACAACCACTACTATCTTACCACTACCATTACCACTAATTCCTCTCTTGGACCCGTCCTTGTCCCGCTCGCCTATACAGGGTGTTTCAAAGAGATAGACCCAGTTTCAAAGCAGTATATATGTCAAATCGGATCAATCTCTTTAAAACACCTTGTATATACCGGCTACCTCACTCTTTTCTGTCAGTGTGACTTTGTAAATGATCCAAGTCGGACCGAAACGTCGTCGAAAGCTCGTCTCTCCTACGTACGGGTTGTGTATTCATTTCTTCGTTATTAACTACCATTAACAAACCATACCAAGTCGACGCAACATTATTACATTCATACGAAGAGCTAAGCCCGCAAGGGCTAGACCCATGACTCGTTAATTACAACACAGGATTAAATTAGATAGTAAAAAAATACTAATATCGCATATGTCTGGCGGCATAACTCGGTCAACGAGCCAATGGTAATTAAAATTGTTAGATAATTTAGTGTAAAATGGGCTGCTGACACTGTTGTGGGTGAGTACATGCTGTGTACTCACCTAGTTGTACTCACCTAGTTGTACTCACCTTGTTGTACTCACCTTGTTGTACTCACCTAGTTGAGGTTGCAGGGGTCGAGTCCAGGCTCCTGGCTCCGCCTCTTCACTGGTCGCTACTAGGTCACTCTCCCTGAACCGTGAGCTTTATCATACCTCTGCTTAAAGCTATGTATGGATCCTGCCTCCTCTACAACGCTTCCCAAACTATTCCACTTGCTGACTACTCTGTGGCTGAAGAAATACTTCCTAACATCCCTGTGATTCATCGGTGTCTTCAACTTCCAACTGTGTCCCCTTGTTGCTGTGTCCCATCTCTGGAACATCCTGTCTTTGTCCACCTTGTCAATTCCTCTCAGTATTTTGTATGTCGTTATCATGTCCCCCTTATCTCTCTTGTCCTCCAGTGTCGTCAGATCGATTTCCCTTAACCTCTCCTCGTAGGACATACTCCTTAGCTCTGGGACTAGTCTTGTTGCAAACCTTTGCAATTTCTCTAGTTTCTTTACGTGCTTGGCTAGGTGTGGGTTCCAAACTGGTGCCACATACTCCAATATGGGCCTAACGTACACGGTGTACAGGGTCCTGAACGATTCCTTATTAAGTTGTCGGAATGCTGTTCTGAGGTTTGCTAGGCGCCCATATGCTGCAGCAGTTATTTGGTTGATGTGCGCCTCAGATGTGCCTGGTGTTATACTCGCCCCAAGATCTTTTTCCTTGAGTGAGGTTTGTAGTCTCTGGCCCCCTAGACTGTACTCCGTCTGCGGTCTTCTTTGCCCTTCCCCAATCTTCATGACTTTGCACTTGGTGTGGTTGAACTCTAGGAGCCAATTGCTGGACCAGGTCTGCAGCCTGTCCAGATCGTAATGACACGATTGCAAACAAACCATACCCCGGCCGGGATTGAACCCGCGGTCAGAGAGTCTCAAAACTCCAGCCCGTCGCGTTAGCCACTAGACCAGCTAGTGGCTAACGCGACGGGCTGGAGTTTTGAGACTCTCTGACCGAGGGTTCAATCCCGACCGGGGTATGGTTTGTTTGCAATCGTGTCATTACGATTTCGTGAGTCATGTTGACGGCAGTGAAGGGACTTGAGTTAGAGTTCGTCACGGCCACGCTAGCTGGAGATTCGTCTGTAAAAACTTGCATTTGTGGTCACAGTGGTGCCTGTGCTAACCTTCCTATGGAGCAGAAATATACCTAGTTGGACGAATCTTATTGTGGCTAGCTGGTCTAGTGGCTAACGCGACGGGCTGGAGTTTTGAGACTCTCTGACCGCGGGTTCAATCCCGGCCGGGGTATGGTCTGTCCAGATCCCTTTGTAGTTCTGCCTGGTCTTCGATCGAATGAATTTTCATCAACTTCACGTCATCTGCAAACAGGGACACTTCGGAGTCTATTCGCCCCGTCATGACGTTCACAAATACCAGAAACAGCACTGGTCCTAGGACTGACCCCTGTGGGACCCCGCTGGTCACACCCGCCCACTCTGACACCTCGCCACGTACCATGACTCGCTTTCTTCCTGACAAGTATTCCCTGATCCATTGCAGTGCCTTCCCTGTTATCCCTGCTTGGTCCTCCAGTTTTTGCACGAATCTCTTGTGTGGAACTGTGTCAAACGCCTTCTTGCAATCCAACAAAATGAAATCCACCCACCCCTCTCTCTTTTGTCTTACTCTTGTCACCCTGTCATAGAACTCTAATAGGTTTGTGACACAGGATTTCCCGTCCCTGAAACCATGTTGGCTGCTGTTGATGAGATCATTCCTTTCTAGGTGTTCTACCACTCTTCTCCTGATAATCTTCTTCATGACTTTGCATACCATACATGTCAGTGACACTGGTCTTTAGTTTAGTGCTTCATGTCTGTCTCCTTTTTTAAAAATTGGGACTACATTTGCTGTCTTTCATGCCTCAGGCAATCTCCGTTTCGATAGATGCATTGAATATTGTTGTTAGGGGTACACATAGCGCCTCTGCTCCCTCTCTCAGGACCCATGGAGAGATGTTATCCGGCCCCATTGCCTTTGAGGTATCTAGCTCACTCAGAAGTCTCTTCACTTCTTCCTCGGTTGTGTGTACTGTGTCCAGGACTTGGTGGTGTACCCCACCTCTCCGTCTTTCTGGAACCCCTTCTGTCTCCTCTGTGAACACTTCTTTGAATCTCTTGTCGAGTTCCTCACATACGTCACGGTCATTTCTTGTTGTCTCTCCTCCTTCCTTCCTTAGCCTGATTACCTGGTCCTTGACTGTTGTTTTCCTCCTGATGTGGCTGTACAACAGCTTCGGGTCAGATTTGGCTTTCGCTGCTATGTCGTTTTCATATTGTCGTTAAGCCTCCCTTCTTATCTGTGCATATTCATTTCTGGCTCTACGACTGCTCTCCTTATTCTCCTGGGTCCTTTGCCTTCTATACTTCTTCCATTCCCAAGCACACTTGGTTTTTGCCTCCCTGCACCTTTCGGTGAACCATGGGCTCATCCTGGCTTTTTCATTATTCCTGTTACCCTTGGGTACAAACCTTTCCTCAGCCTCCCTGCACATTGTTATTACATATTCCATCATCTCATTAACTGGCTTCCCTGCCAGCTTTCTGTCCCACTGAACCCCGTTCAGGAAGTTCCTCATTCCTGTGTAGACCCCTTTCCTGTAGTTTGGCTTCATTCGCCCAGGCCTTCCTGCTTCCCCCTCCACTTGTAGCTCTACTGTTTATTCGAAGCTTAAAACCACATGATCGCTTGCCTCAAGGTGTCTTTCATATGTGATGTCCTCAATATCTGCACTACTCAAGGTGAATACTAGGTCCAGTCTTCCTGGTTCATCCTCTCCTCTCTCTCGTAGTGTCCCTTACGTGTTGGTACATGAAGTTTTCCAGTACCACCTCCATCATCTTAGCCCTCCTTGTATCTTGGCCCCCATATGGCTCCAAGTTCTCCCAATCGATTTCCTTGTGGTTAAAGTCACCCATGATCAGTAGCTTTGCCCTGCACGCATGAGCCCTTCTGGCCACTGCTCTCATCATACTCTTGCGTTGGCCTCCTGCTGTTCTGTTGTGGGTTATACATCACTGCAATTACCATTTTGGGACCTCCAGACTGAAGCGTTCCTGCTATGTAATCACTTGCTTCTCCGCTGTCTCCTCTCTCCAGCTCATCAAAATTCCATCGGTTTTTGATCAGCAGTGCCTCTCCTCCACCCTCCTGTTCCCTCTGTCTTTCCTCAGGATCTGGTATCCCACTGGAAAGATGGCATCTGTTATCATACATGTAAGCTTGGTTTCTGTGAGAGCTATGATGTCCGGTGTGGCGGCCTCCTGCCAAACTAGCGGTTAAATTGTTAACCTGCCAGCCGGCAGTACCAAGGGTACGTCATCAAACCCAATGTGGGGAGTACTGAGCCGGCCTTAGAAGCAGTATTTACCAGAACACCTTACGGTATACATCTACTGGCAGTAGAGAGTATTCATCTGACCATCTTATGGTATATATCTACTGGCTTCTACTGGCTTTAGAAGAAGCGCTCACCGCAGCTCACCGAGTCTGACGGCCGCATTCAGTGAATTCACAACATAGTGTGTTCTGCAAGCAGTATTCACCAAACCACCTTACGGTGTATATCAACTGGTCTTAGAGAGTATTCACTTGACCGTCACGGTATACATATGGCCTGTTCCCGTGTGACACAGATAAGACAGGGTCGGAGTGTGACACTGAAATGGGCTGGGACCGTAGTGTGACACTGACGGAAGTATGACGGAGTGTGACACTGACGGAAGTATGACGGAGTGTGACACTGACGGAAGTATGACGGAGTGTGACACTGACGGAAGTATGACGGAGTGTAACACTGAAGTAAGATAATAGGATCGTAGTGGAACACTGAGAGACAAGGGTGTCGTGTGACACTGAAGATAGGATTGTAGTGTGACACTGAATAGTGTCGATAGGCTGGCCTCTGAGAAGAAAGACGCTAAGCTGGTGTTACTGAGATGAATTAATTACAACTTATTATTGTAGAATTTAATATATGTACAAAGATGTTACTTAAAATTTATTATTTTAGCATATATATATATATATATATATATATATATATATATATATATATATATATATATATATATATATATATATATATATATATAGTGACACAGTAGTGTCAGAAAGTTGTACCCTGTGTGTAGGGTCATGAATTATAATTTATTATTTTAGGATTTGTTTGTACAAAGATGCTAATTATAATTTATTATTGTAACATGTATATGTGTATATTATCAGACGTTAATATTTACAGAATACCTCTAGACCAAAGATTGTTTTTTATATAATATTAAGGATAATTTATTTTAATGTTTATTTTGTATCCCGAACTCTTATATTACGACACTAATGGAAGGCCAATTGGTGTTTTTGTAATATCTGGTGATGCCTCTGACTCTTTCATGCCACTCCTCTCACTTATTTGTTATTCCATCAGCGTTTGTGTACCATAACTTCAGTTTCCTTTCCAACACTGGTTTGGGGAGTCTGTGAGGGTGGAAGACCTTGTAGCGTACTGTGGGATTCTATAGCTGGGTGTTGGGTGGAAGCTGTATGGACTGTAGTTCGTGTTGGGATGGTGAGATAGGTTGTGGGGTTCTGGGGATGGTTGTGCGCGCTTGCCCTTGTTGCTCTGTCCTGCTCTGACTGACTTCTGCTGGTTCCGTCCTTGTCTCCCTTCCTAGCTCCTTTCGCTTTTTTGTCCTCTCCCTCAGCTGCTGTCGTTCTGTTTGTGTTTTGTCTCTGTCTAGGAACACCCTCTTATACTCTGCCGAGTACTTCAACCGTGGGTGAGCACATGCTGTGTGTCGTGTTATAACTGAGCATACGCTCTCTCTTAATGTCATAGGTTGGATAAATACATGAGTGAGAGGTTGGATTTGAGTGGGACTTGAACACAAGTAAACAGAATTATCAAAGCTTACTGCTTGGGTAGCATTGAAAATTGGGTCGGGCAAATATTCTGTTAGCGGTATGGATTGTGGAGGACCTGCCTATTATTATTATTATAATCAAAAAGAAGCGCTAAGCCACAAGGGCTATACAGTGCTGCAGGGTAGGGAAGGAAGCGAGGGTATTGGATGGCAGAAGGGAGGAGGGATGATCAGTAGGTTACAGAAAACAGCAGGGCAGGGGATAGTACGGGGGTAGAGGGTAGCAAGAGATTCAAGTAGAAAGGGCTGAAGGTATCAGAATTTGTGAAGTAAGTCAGTTGTTGTCAAAAAGTCAATGAGAGAGTCTGGATGAAAGGTGGGTCCATCAGCAAGAAGGGAAGGTAAAGAGAGAGCAGCAGAGCGAAGACGACTACGGAGGTAAATTCTGTGTGCTCGTTGATAAAGTGGGCAGTCCAACAGAATGTGGCTGACCGATAATGGAACTTGGCAATTCTCACAGAGAGGAGCAGGGCGCCTCTCCATGAGATTTCCATGAGTAAGACGAGTATGGCCAATGCGAAGACGGGAGAGAGTAGTCTCCCAACCTCGACACTGGTGATAAGAAGACGGCCAGTAACCTATACTCGGTTTAATAGATTGAAGTTTGTTGCCGAGCATAGTAGACCAACGTTGTTGCCAACGGGTGTGAAGTTGGGAAGATATTGCAGCAAAATAGTCCGTAAATGGAATACCTCTACATGAAACTGGTAGGTCATGTACTGCTGACCGCGCAGTAGTGTCTGCCTGTTCATTGCCCTGTACGTCAACATGACCAGGGACCCAACAAAAAACAATATCTTTATGCTTGGTAAAGATGCGGCGTAGCCAAAGTTGGATACGGAGGACTAAGGGGTGAGATGTATCAAATTTCTGTATAGCCTGTAAAGCACTAAGGGAGTCTGAGACAACCACAAATGATGGCACAGGCATAGATGCAATACGGATAAGTGCTGTAAGGATGGCATACAATTCAGCAGTAAAAATACTAGCCGAAGATAGTAAATGCCCATGTACGATGCTGTCCGGAAACACTGCTGCGAATCCTACGCCGTCAGAAGATTTAGAGCCATCTGTGTACACAGCAATGGCATGAGAATGAGAGTGAAAGTGGTCAAGAAAAAGAGAGCGGGAAGCGACCATAGACAGTTGGGCTTTCGAGCAAGGGAGAGAGAAAGAACAGACTCGAACAGCTGGAACTTCCCAGGGGGGTAAGGAAAAGTGAGATGCTACATGTACATAGAAAGGTGGAAATTGAAGAGAAGACAAGAGCGAATGAAGGCGAAGAGAGAAGGGACGGAGTAAACAGGGGCGGCGAACAAATAAAGAATGTCTACTAATATCAGTGACCATTCTATAAATGGAAGGATTGCGGAGATCATGAGAGCGTACATAGTAGCGAAGGCAATGGGCATCACGGCGATCGGATAAGGATGGAACGTTCGGTTCTGCATAGAGGCTCTCGACAGGGGAAGAGCGAAAAGCACCAAGGCATAAACGTAATCCTTGGTGATGAATGGGGTTAAGGCAAGAGAGAGTAGCAGGAGATGCCGCTGAATAGATCTGGTCACCATAATTAAGTTTCGATAAAATAAGGGTGGAATGTAGGCGAAGGAGGGTTCGACGATCAGCTCCCCATGAAAGATGAGCAAGGGTTTTAAGAAGGTTCAGCCGGCTGTGACAAGTTGCCTTCAGAGAGGTAATGAGAGGTTTCCAGGATAACCTACGATCAAAGAGGAGGCCCAGAAACTTGACTGTATCACGTTCAGGGATACGGGAGCCATAGAGGTACAAAGGATGAT
This sequence comes from Cherax quadricarinatus, assembly GCF_038502225.1. NCBI lineage: Eukaryota > Metazoa > Arthropoda > Malacostraca > Decapoda > Parastacidae > Cherax > Cherax quadricarinatus. Next base: position 10,039,033 of record NC_091382.1, read on the forward strand.
CGGAGATGACAGAGCGTCTAGTGAAAGTAATTTGGTGGGTTTTAGTGCTGGAAAATTTAAACCCACGTGTGGCCCAATTGGAAACACGGTCGACTGCATGCTGGAGAGAAACTGTAATAAGGTGACAGTCAGCGCCTGCACAGGCAATAGCGAAGTCATCAACATAAGTGTGATTACCAAATGTTTGATGGAAGACTAGAGGCCAAATCATTAATAGCAAGGAGAAAAAGTGTTGTGCTCAGAACACATCCCTGGGGGACACCTTCAGCTTGGATAAAATCCGGGGAGAGCACATTATTAACCCGAACACAGAAATGCCTGCCAGTTAAAAAGTTCTTAAAGGATGGTAGATTGCCTCGAAGGCCTAAGGAGTGGGCTTGGGCTAAAATATTATACCTCCAAGTAGTGTCATATGCCTTCTCAAGGTCAAAAAATATGGCAATAACTGAGTGGTTATTCGCAAAGGCATTACGAACATACGTATCCAAGCGTAGTAAGGGGTCTATGGTAGAACGTCCCTTACGAAAGCCATATTGACGAGTGGAGAGACTGTTGTGTGTCTCTAAATACCACACTAAACGTCTATTTACTAGGCATTCCATCACTTTGCAAACTGCACTGGTAAGAGCAATGGGACGATAGTGGGAGGTTTCATGTCCCGTAGTGCCTGGTTTGCGGAAAGGGAGAACAATGCCGGATTTCCACAGCTGTGGAAGAACTCCTTGTGACCAAATAAGATTGTAAAGGCGTAATAGGACTGCAAGGGCTGACTGATGTAAATGTTGTAGCATACAAATATGAATGTCGTCGGGCCCAGCTGCCGATGATCGGCAAGCTGAGAGTGTTGCCTCCAGTTCTTGAAGTGTAAAAGGCACATTATACTGTTCTTCCCAGAGAGAAGAAAAGTCCAAGGGTGCTAACTCTCTGGCAGACTTTGAGGAAAGAAATGAGGGGCATAGATGGAGTCCCTGAGAAATACGGACCAGATGATTGCCAATTTCATTGGCAACATCTAGTGGGTTTGCTATATCAACACCGGCAACCCGCAGAACAGGAGCCGGGTCAGGAGAATATTTACCACTCAGTTTTCGTACTTTTTTCTAGACTGCACTCAGAGGAAGCAGAGGTGATGGTGGAGACATAATCTCGCCAGCAAGTGCGTTTAGCGTCACGGATGACACGGCGAGCGATCGCACGCTTCTGCTTAAAATCAAGAAGTCTCTCTGTGGTTCTATTGTACCGGTACCTGCCCCATGCAGCGCGTTTCAAACGTACTGCACGAGCACAAGCAGGAGACCACCAAGGCACGCATTTCTGAGAATGCCTGCCCGAAGTTTGGGGTATAGAATGAGAAGCTGCGGTTAAAACGGAGGATGAGAAGAGGTGTAAAAGCTCATCGATGGAGGACGAAGAAGGAACCTCTCTAAAAACAGTTAGGTGTGAGTAAAGGTTCCAATTTGCCTGATCAAATTGCCAGCGTGGGATGCGAAGAGGTGGTGAATATGAAGGGGAAGTAAGAATGATTGGGAAATGATCGCTGTCATGTAAGTCCGGAAGAACAGTCCAAGTGAAGTCTAATGCGGTGGAGGAAGAGCAGACTGAGAGATTGATGCAAGAGAGAGTGAGAGTCCGAGGATCAAAATGGGTGTGAGTACCTGTATTTAAAACATGGAGGGGGTGGGTGGCAAGAAAAGCCTCTAACTGAATGCCACGGGAATCACAGTGAGACCCCCCCCCAGAGGAAATGGTGGGCATTAAAATCACCAAGTAACAGAATCGGTGGTGGTAATGACGAAACAAGAAAGGCAATATCCGGAATAGATAATGCCCGAGAAGGAGAGAGATATAAAAAACAGAGCGTATACCACCTATGCAAGTGGATACGGGCTGCTGTGTAATGCAGCGAAGTACGAACAAATAGCTGATGGTACAGAATATCAGTGCGTAGAAGAAGGGCACTTTCATTAAAGGTCCCATCAGGAAAAGGATCTGAAGAATACAATAAATTATAGCCTGAGATGGGAGAGATAACAGCAGAGTGTAATTTTGGTTCCTGTAAGCAAACACCAACAGGGGAAAACTGGGAGAGTAACATCTGAAGCTCACCCCGATTACCCCTGAGGCCACGTATATTCCACTGTAAATAGGCCATGATTGGCAATGATAAAGATACCTGACATCCGCAGGTAAGGGTTCCTACGGACTAGAGGGGTTAGAAAAGTCCACATGCGGAGGCAGTGGAAAACGTTCAAGCAGTGAAGGAACGGTGCGCTGTGAAGAAAGGAGTTGCGCAGATGGAGTAGAGGAGAGAGAAGGAGCGGAGGGTGAATCAGTGTCCATTGATGGTTTGGTCTCTGCAATATATTCAGAGATTGCTTCAAGTGTTTCAGAATTCAGAGACGTCGTATGGGAGACAATATTGGAAATGGTAGGGGGAGGATGAGTAAAGATTGGAACTGTAATGGACTGTACCAAGGTAGGGGGGGGGGCGAAAGGGTGGAGGGAACTGGAGAAGCGTGGAAGGGGACAGAAGAGGCAGAAACCTGGGAGGTGGCAGAAGAGGAAGAAACTTGGGAGGGAACAGGGGAGGAAGGTACAGTACGAGGAGGAGGGTGAACCTCTACACTTGTAACAGAGCCAGTGAGAGGGGGATAACCAGGTACAGAGACAGGGAAGGGAAAATGAGGAGGTGGAAGATGGGTAGGAGGTGTTAACGGACCTTTTTTTGACTTTTGAAAAGTAGAGGGACGATTGGGAGGAGGTGTCATACGAGATCTCGTCGCTACTGAGGCTTGTGAGAGAGAACACGAAGAAGCGAGATCAGACTGAGACGTTGAAGTAGGGACGTCTGAGCCGAGGACAGCAAAAGAATTAGCTACAGGAGTGACTATGGGAGAGGTAACCACAGAGGTGGGTGCAGAAGATGGGATACCAGAAGTGGGGGGACGTTTTGAAACACGGGAATAAGAAACACGAGGTAGTCTCCCTTGGAGGCGGAGATGAGAAACTGCCATGGCATAAGGGAGACCTTCTGCCTCTTTGAGGTAACGGATTTCCCTCTCGTTTAAGTAGACTTGACAACAGCGAGAGTATGAAGGGTGAGCCTCATGACAATTAAGGCAAGAGGGAGGTCGATTGCAAGACGTATTAGAATGGTCATCGGCACCACAGACTGGGCATTCGGCGATAGATCTGCAATATTTCGCTGCATGGCCAAATCGCCAGCAATTTCTACACTGTTGCGGTGTAGGGATCACCTTTCGAACTTGTAACCGATGTCCTGCTACATAAACTGAGGATGGGAGTTCACGGCTGTCAAAAGTTAAACGAGCCACATTGCTAGGGTATCGTCTCCGCCCGCGGGCAGGAAGAACGTAAGTGTCTACCTTGAGGATTGGGAGATCTTGGAGTTCCAGCTGTTCAAGAATGTCAGTGCCACATGTCTGGAAATTTTGTTGAACTATGGTATGGGGCAGAATGACGGTACCACTACAAGAATTGAGGGAATGATGCTTTTCAATAGTTACAGGAACAGTATCGATATGGGAAAGACGAGAAAGCTCATGAGCCTGGGTAGCATTCTGTACGGTGATGATGCACGTACCACTCTTAAGAGCATGAAAAAAAATATCTTTACCAACATGGCGTAGGAGTGCCTTGCCAATACTGTGGTCAGAAAGATAGGCAGTAGAGGAAGTCGGTCGTAAAGTGAAGAATTTAGTCCATTGTGCAGTCTGAAACTGAGAGTGGAAAGGTAGTGAAGGACGTGTCGATCTTTTCTGAGAAGAACGAGAAGGTGGAGAAGTATCATCAGCAGGTAATTGTCGTTGGCGTTTAGGCGTGGGACCAGAGTTGGTCCGACGTGGAACGGGTCGGCAATTCGAAAATTGCCGCACCGTAGAGGGAGAGGCCGGAAGCATAGTCAGAGGAGAGCAAAGGTCAGATAAATCGAAGGAGTCAGTCGAGGCCTCAGTACCTGAAGCGGGTGAGGAAACAGCACCGGCAAGAGGTACAGAGGCATGAGGAGTGTCCGAAGAGTGGTCCAAAGACGAGGCAGGGACAGAACGGGGTGCGGTATCAAGAAGGGGCCCGGGGGTAACAGGTTCATGGACTAGGGCTGCCATGGTTAGGTTACTTCTTTCTTTTTGTTTTTAAGCAAAAAAAGAAAGAAAAGAAAATAAAAATAAAAAAAAGAATAAAAAAAGGGGGGACCGGGGAGGGATAGTTCCTAGGAGGAATGAAAGGGCCAGAAATCTCCCTCCGCGCCCAAGAGGACCTCAGCACCGCAAGTAGTGCAGATGCAGCATGGAACCCGTGCCATACCCTACCCATCATGCCAGTAAACCGGCAATCCGGGATAGCAACCTCACATCTGCCGAGCTACCTCGGTGGACAAAAGAGAGGGCGGCCGGAAATCCGCCACAAAGCATACCTCCTTCGGCCACCACCCCCGGAATCCGAAAGGTGGCTTCCAGAGATACACCCGTCGCCCGAGAGACACCCAAAGCCACCCTCCGGGATACCGGAGAGGGATCAGGACATCCCCAGGCAATCCAGATTCCACGGCAAACTACGCCACCGCCAAGAACCTCAACGGAATGGGATGGACCCCGGTACCCTTTCCCCTACCTAGGAACTAGCGTGCCTGTGGAAAAAAAAAACAAAAAAAAAAAAAAAAAAAGGCCAAAAAGGAAGGGCAAAAGGGAGGGGTGGGGAGGAGGAGGAGGAAAGGAAAAAGGGAAGGATGGGGAGGATGGGATAGGGAACGGGGGATTGGGGGGTAATTAGGTTCGGTCTCAGGAAGTAGACCGACAGGTCTAATTCCTCAGACCAAGAGCCTCTTCACCACGCCAAGGAGCCCCCCTTGAAGAGGAGGACCTGCCTAGTTTGGGCCAACAGGGCTGCTGCGGTGTTCCTCCTTTCTTATGTTCTGTCTTGCCGAAACGTTTCGCCCACTCAACAGGTTTCTTCAGTCTAATATAGGCTAACATAACGCTATAGACAGAATGAGTAGTTTTGACGAGATCAGTCTGCCTTGGTAGATGGGTGGTCAGTCCCTGAAGCCTAAAGAACAGTCAAGCAGTGTTGTGTAGTGACTGAGCACATGCTGTGTGTATTAGTAAATGTCATATACCACTACTATCTCGAAAATGTTTTGAGATTAATCTAGATTGTTCAAGGTTACTGTTGTCATTATTCGAGCGAGGGTCTCGTTCAGTGTATTGTGGAGTCTGGATAATATACTGTCATACACAAATTATGTACTAAAACTAAATGGAATTTCAGTCTCTCTTGGACCATTATGAAATCGGGAGGGATGAAAGGTAGAAGTTAGATCATAAGGAAGTAAAACAATGTACTAGGTCAGGTCAAGTCAGGTCAGGTCAGGTCAGGTTACCTTACCTTAATAATAATATATCTTTATTTACTACAAGTACATGTACAAGATATACAGACCATAGATGACATCAGTGACATACTACTATATAGAAAGTCGCTTGTTATGCTGAGCATTTCCCGCAAATTAGGTCAGTTTTGTCCCAGGATGCGACCCACACCAGTCCACTAACACCCAGGTACCCATTTTACTGATGGGTGAACATAGACAACTGGTGTAAGGAAACACGTTAGGTTAGGTCAGGTCGTAGGACGGATCTCAATGTGGCTTTGTTTTATCAACAAGCTTCTGGCAAGACAGTTATTAAACGAATGATGGTGAAAGTGTTTCTCCTATTTGGAGTCACCTTACCTCGGAGACAGTGTAGGAATATACCCTCAGACATTCCCTTAGTTTATATACAAAGTTCTCTATCATTCCCTATAACCTAGATACATCATATCTGCCATACAATCCACAAAGTATTCCACGTGATTCCTACCTTCAGTGGGTTTATTAAAGTAATAATTATCATGAAAATCCTCAAGGGTCGTAACTACTGTTACGTTCAACATTATCCACGTTGGGGCAGGATTTGTGGATAAGAGAGCCACTTGTGGCCTTGCGGGACGCCACCAGCTCTCTGGCTCACAGATGTAATATTGCCTCTCTTAATTTACCCACCTCTCCTTTTACTATGGTATTTTCCATGCGCGATTCCCAACATCCATTTGATTGCTCCCCGGTTATCTTCCAAATGCTATTTCCTCTCTGTTTGGCTTCTCCTTCGTCAAGGGATGGAATTCTCGAGTAATTGAAGCAATTATATTTACTGTTGACTGATAACAGGGCCACTTGTAGAGTTAGTTCAGGCTCTGATTGCAGGAAGGATTGGATCCATATTTCGCATTGCTGACAATACTAACGAAAACGACAAACTTTTCACTGGACAGTGTTTCGCTGGTTAAGTCGAACACAGAGCAAAATATCTGAAAATTCTTCAGGATACATATAGTTTGTGTGGATGTTCCTCTCCTCCCGATGACTGTACCAGCTGGGATGCGAAGTGACTTGTTGTGTTGAGTCAATGATACTGTATCTGTCGTCAATATGTATTTGTGGGAATTTACGTCTGAGTGTTCCTCCTGCCTCTGCCGAGTGGAAATAATGTGTTACTGTTAATGTTCAGACGTGGTCCAGTTTCTTGATTGTTCTTAAATTACGTTAGGGATTTAATTAACTATATTCTGCTTTGTAGATGGTTCAGAGAACCGACAAGTTGGTATATTAAACCCAAATGTTGCCCATGTGTAATTTATATTCTGCTTTACAAAATTTTGCTCTCCTACTTGACTACTTCACAAAGCCTGACTCCCGTTCTTGTGGTGTCTTAAACATAAGTGAATAACATCTCGAAGTGACGAAGGCAACGCCTGTCTTCTAATACAGAGAACCATGACACTTACTGAGGCGTAACACAGTGTTCAGCTTTCATTACAATGACAGACAGCAGCCATCCTCTACTGTAACGGCGTAGTCAGTGTATTATAATGTAGACAGCGTCTGCTCTCTACTGTAGTGACAGTGTTTATCCTCTTATTGCAGTGGCAAAGATGACTCTGCCGTGACTCACCCATGATTCAAGCTGTGCTGTGTCTAGCTGGAATGTGTCAATTATCACGCAATTTGCCCACATTGAAGCCAGTATTGCTGACTAGCAGGAACACAATAAGTGTAACTACTAGTTATGAGTGAAAAAGGTTGGATCCCAGAGGGACCCGCCTTATTACTCCCACTAGTGGATCCCGTCCCCTACAACGTCTTCCAGATATTCCACCTCACCTTCGACAGTATTTAAGACTCCGATCTTATGCTTCAGCTTTGTATGGTTCCAGATCATGGAGCTGAACTCTCCTCCAAGTTGAGGAACTGACCACATCAAATACTTTTTCTTCAAGGTTGAGGGACTGATTACATCAATTCATTTCGTTACTACACCTTCTGCCTCTGTACTCGGCTGGTGAAACGTACTGTGTAGGCGAAACGTTTCGAAATAAAGATACTTAACTGTTGCACATGTGTCTAACTTATGAAGTTTAGGTTAGGAAGGTAAGTTACTGACAGTACTGTGACAACTTTACACTGTGTAGAGCATTATTAAACCAATGCTTTAGTTTCACAAAGCTCTACACAGAGCGAAACTTGCTCTACACTAGTATCGTTTCTTCAAAGACAAGCGCAGCACAACAAGACTTCCAGGTAGAGCTTTGCATTCTTATGACCATATTTTCTAAGTCACAAGACTTTCAGGGAGAGCTTTGCGGTCTTATTACCGTATTTTCTAAGTCACAAGAGCTTCAAAGGAGAGCTTTGCGGTCTTATGACCGTATGTTCTAAGTGACAAGAGCTTCAAAGGAGAGCTTTGCGGTCTTATGACCGTGAAGTCGATGGAAAAGTCTGGTTCTGCCACGAGTCCCTTTATCAACATAATCATGATCGAGTAACACCTATGCTGAGTAAACACAGTAACACTGCAACTTTCATATGGAACACAATGCCAACAAGTTGATGAATGTGTGTAACACTTTAGTATATTTATTCCTGAAACACTTGCGACAACACTACAGCTGTTACTACTACTACAACTACTATTGTCTTATATTCCCTTGTATATGACCGAACGCTGTTGTTCTGGCTAAACGTTTCGGGAATAAAGATACCCAAGTGTTGTTTCGGGAATAAAGATACCCAAGTGTTGTTTCGGGAATAAAGATACCCAAGTGTTGTTTCGGGAATAAAGATACCCAAGTGTTGTTTCGGGAATAAAGATACCCAAGTGTTGTTTCGGGAATAAAGATACCCAAGTGTTGTTTCGGGAATAAAGATACCCAAGTGTTGTTTCGGGAATAAAGATACCCAAGTGTTGTTTCGGGAATAAAGATACCCAAGTGTTGTTTCGGGAATAAAGATACCCAAGTGTTGCTTCGGGAATAAAGATACCCAAGTGTTGTTTCGGGAATAAAGATACCCAAGTGTTGTTCCGGGAATAAAGATACCCAAGTGTTGTTCCGGGAATAAAGATACCCAAGTGTTGTTTCGGGAATAAAGATACCCAAGTGTTGTTTCGGGAATAAAGATACCCAAGTGTTGTTTCGGGAATAAAGATACCCAAGTGTTGTTTCGGGAATAAAGATACCCAAGTGTTGCCCTTTGTCTAATTCATCTCATTTATGTATACCACCCAGTGTATGTACCCTGAAGCTCCCCTGCGTATATGCTCTGAACCGTCCACACGGTGTGAATATACACTGAAAGATTCCTCCCTATACACACACACACACATCCCATTCAGTGTATGTAAACACCCCACACTCGGGGTGTGTGTGAAACACTCCTACTCGGTGTATAAAACACGTGCGGCCAGCAGTAACAGCCTAGTTGATCAGGCTCTGATCCACCGGGAGGCCTGGTCACAGACCGGGCTGCGGGGGCGTTGATCCCCGGAATACCCTCCAAGTAGACTTCAGGAAGGTAGGTAGACCCCCACGATGTGTATAAAACACCCACACACACACATTACATATAAAATACACCCACTCGGTGTATATTAAACAGCCACACACAGTGTATACACGAGTACTGGTGAGTAACACACTAGCTAACTACTAAACATCATTACTGGTCCTGAGGGAGACCAAAGTCTTCTACATCGTTGAGAAACATTAAGTATCCCATGCTGGGAGACCCTCAACTTCTTGCCTCTTTGTTTCTCTTCAATGTTTTTCTTTTTAACTCGAAAAAGAAGTCAAAGTACGTAATGTTATAGATTATGTACTTTCATATATATATATATATATATATATATATATATATATATATATATATATATATATATATATATATATATATATATATATATATATATATATATATATATGTCGTGGCGAATAGGCAGAACTTGCGATCTTGGCTTAAATAGCAACGCTCATCTTGCCATATAGGACAAGTGAAAATTTGTGTATGCAATAATTTCGCCAAAATCATTCTGAACCTAACGAAAAAAATATATTTGATTGTGTTTGTTTAGTACTAAATTACTGTAAACGTATTTAAAATATATTTAGTTGGGTTAAGCTAAAATAAATTGCTCTTGTTATAATAAGGTTAGGTAAGTTTTCTAAGACTCTTTTGGTGCAAAATTAAAATTTTTTACATGAACATTAATGAAAAAAATATATCTTTAAACGTATAAGATAAAATTTCAGAAAGGACTTAATTTTAAATGAGTTCTTGCTAATTGACCAGTTTTACATATTCGGCACGACATATATATATATATATATATATATATATATATATATATATATATATATATATATATATATATATATATATATATATATATATAATAATAATAATAATTATTATTTCTACAAGTATATGACAACTTATACAGACCATAGCTGACATCAGTGACATGTTACATAGAAAGCCCCTGGTTATGCAGAGCATTTCTGGCAAATTAGGTTAATTTTGTCCCCAAGATGCGACCCACACCAGTCCACTAACACCCAGGTACCCACTTATTGCTAGGTAAACAGGGACAGCAGGTATCTTAAGTAAACACGCCCCAATGTTTCCACCCGTACCGGGGGTCGAACCACGAAGTTCCATGTAAGAGCCGAATGCGCTACCAACCGAGCTACGGTACAAAAGAGCCACCTAGTATGCAATGTATTTTGGGCGACATTGTATAGAAAAATATCCTAAAATGTGATTTTATTGCAGAGTCAGACGTTTGAAATGTTTTTCTGACAGTAATGTTTAGCTAAAACACTCCTCGTCCGATCGACTTTCAACCCTGGAATGGTGTAATTAGGGATTCGTGCACCTATTGGCATCTGCAGGTGCCCTCTGGGTAAGTTTATGAAAATTTGCATAAAAGGTTAATAAAATGTATTAAATTAGGCACCTCTTACTCGATGTTATTTTTACAAATACACATTTTAATTTTCGTGGGGAAAAAATATCCCCCCCCAAGTGCTTAAAAAAACAAGTTCAGAACTTGAAAATATTCAAGATTTTTGTTTTCGTTAGACACCTTGAGGAAGCGTCTTACCGCCTTCAAGTTTCCTACACCGGTGTTCCTAACAAGAGAAAGAATGGAATTTAGTTATGTTAAGTAAGTTCATTCAGGTATACACAAATACAGTTACATAGAATTATCATACATAGCAGCATATGTGTAGAGAACCTAGGATAACCCAAAAAAGTCAGTGTCTTATTTCCATTAGGGTCCTTTTACCTTATAATATAAAGGTTATATCTTATTATTATTCTATAATGAAGATAACATCTTATTATCATACTAAAAAGACTATCTACTACACGAGGGTCATTAAGACTATCCACTACACGAGGGTCATTAAGACTATCTACTACACGAGGGTCATTAAGACTATCCACTACACGAGGGTCATTAAGACTATCTACTACACGAGGGCCATTAAGACTATCTACTACATGAGGGTCATTAAGACTATCTACTACACGAGGGTCATTAAGACTACTACACGAGGGTCATTAAGACTATCTACTACACGAGGGCCATTAAGACTATCTACTACATGAGGGTCATTAAGACTATCTACTACACGAGGGTCATTAAGACTATCTACACGAGGGTCATTAAGACTATCTACTACACGAGGGATTGGTAAGATTTGTCAAGAAACAGGACAAGTGTTTCCTGACGCTGGTCTTAGTTATATGATGACCGACGTCTTCCACCGGCTTACCAGTCCACCACTTTAAAAATTATATCATGATTGTGAAATTTTTGACAAGAACATAAGATGGAACACTGCAGCAGGCCTACTGGCCCATGCGAGGCAGGTCCAATTCTTCTACCGGCTTAAGCCAATGCCTTAACCTAGTCAAGTCGGGTCAGGTTCACTTGAGGAGCACGGCATCTGACCTAGTATCACAAGCTAGTCAGGTTCATCTCACACCCACTAATGTATTTATCTAACCTATTTTTAAAACTCCACAACGTCTTAGCCTCTATGACGGTACTCGGGAGTTTGAAAGTTAAGACACATGTGCAACATCTGGATATCTTTATTGTAGACGTTTCGCCATCCAGTGGCTTTATCAATACAGATTCTAGGACATAATAGGAAGACAGTAGAACTATATACAAAAGATGAGGTAATCAGTCCCTCGGCCTTGGAGTTAGTGTTCACAGCATCGTGGTGGAGGAGAATCTGGAGCAAAGGCAAGAAGACTGCACATGTGTCTTAACTTTCATATTGTCGGTATTTTATACCTTTCTTACACACTCGGGAGTTTGATGGTACTGAGTGTGTAGATGCTAACGTCAGTTTTAAAAGTACTGCAATATGTTGTCTGTGGTAGGACTCTCGTGAATGGAAAAAAAGTCACTGACTTTTTTGGGTTATCCCAGGTTCTCTACATATATGTTGCTATGTATGGTTATCTATGTAACTGTATTTGTGTATACCTGAATAATAAACTAACTTCTGTCTTGAATGGCTGATGCATCATGTGGAGAGGATAGTACCCTCCAAGTATACGATTTTAACAATCAACTTTGAATTTTTGGATTCTGAGAAAAAAATGGAGAATGCCTCATTGGACTGGCTTCAAACTTTCAGAAACGATATCTTTTTTTTTTTTTTTATTATCACACTGGCCGATTCCCACCAAGGCAGGGTGGCCCGAAAAAGAAAAACTTTCACCATCATTCACTCCATCACTGTCTTGCCAGAAGGGTGCTTTACACTACAGTTTTTAAACTGCAACATTAACACCCCTCCTTCAGAGTGCAGGCACTGTACTTCCCATCTCCAGGACTCAAGTCCGGCCTGCCGGTTTCCCTGAATCCCTTCATAAATGTTACTTTGCTCACACTCCAACAGCACGTCAAGTATTAAAAACCATTTGTCTCCATTCACTCCTATCAAACACGCTCACGCATGCCTGCTGGAAGTCCAAGCCCCTCGCACACAAAACCTCCTTTACCCCCTCCCTCCAACCCTTCCTAGGCCGACCCCTACCCCGCCTTCCTTCCACTACAGACTGATACACTCTTGAAGTTATTCTGTTTCGCTCCATTCTCTCTACATGTCCGAACCACCTCAACAACCCTTCCTCAGCCCTCTGGACAACAGTTTTGGTAATCCCGCACCTCCTCCTAACTTCCAAACTACGAATTCTCTGCATTATATTCACACCACACATTGCCCTCAGACATGACATCTCCACTGCCTCCAGCCTTCTCCTCGCTGCAACATTCATCACCCATGCTTCACACCCATATAAGAGCGTTGGTAAAACTATACTCTCATACATTCCCCTCTTTGCCTCCAAGGACAAAGTTCTCTGTCTCCACAGACTCCTAAGTGCACCAATGCTCATTATAAAGTTCACACTGATTTTGGGCCGACTAAAATGACAATTTTAAAACCAGCCATATGCGTTCCAACAAAATATATTAATATCATACTCTTCTTCTAAAATTGAATTCCAAGCCCCAACATACTAATTTGCAAGACCTGGTTTCCCAGCACTGACTGCTGAATGCCTCTTCTATTTGGCCTTAATCTAAATGCTGGTGGGTCTTAACTGGCTAAAAAAAAATTATAAATCTTGGCTTTTGTGCCAATTTGCCAATTTTATTGAAGAAATTGTGGAAATTTAAATATCAGTTTGCATGAAGTAATTTAAGAACGCTTCATTCAGTCGGTTTCAAACTTTGTGTTCATGCCTCTTAATAGGACGTTGACTGGTACTGAACTGCACGTCCCAATTTGCAAAAAAAAAAAAAAAAATGCCCCATTACATCGTACATTTACACCAATATTTCATCAATTTCTAAGTTGGTTTAATCTGCCCAAAATTCTGTGCATAATTCTGGACTTTACATAAAATTATACTTTTTTCGGATTTAATCACTGACAGTCATTCATTACGACTTTAAATTCATATCGTGGTCAATAAATCTGTTTACTGTCGAACACTGCAACTGTATTTTTATGATCGTTCACTGGAGATATGCAAATTATCAGGTTCTAAAAAATGCTTAAGGGATTATCGAGAATCTGAAATAGAAAAATAACAGAATAGAGAAATAATGACGTGGAGAGAGTCAGCAGTTGTAGACTTAATCTAGTAGGTCATTCTCAAATGTAATCACTCCAACAACAGGTAAGACAGGTCCTTAGCTTCGAACTATAGACCAATAAGCCTAACCTCCATAGTGGGAAAATTTATGGAATCAATAATTGCCGAGGCAGTTCGTAGCCATCTTGAAAAGCATAAATTAATCAACGAATCTCAGCATGGTTTTACAAAGGGGCGTTCCTGCCTTACGAATTTATTAACTTTTTTCACTAAGGTATTTGAGGAGGTAGATCATGGTAATGAATATGATATTGTGTATATGGACTTCAGTAAGGCTTTTGACAGGGTCCCACATCAGAGACTATTGAGGAAAATTAAAGCACATGGAATAGGAGGAGAAATTTTTTCCTGGATAGAGGCATGGTTGACAAATAGGCAGCAGAGAGTTTGCATAAATGGGGAGAAATCAGAGTGGGGAAGCGTCACGAGCGGTGTTCCACAGGGGTCAGTGTTGGGCCCCCTGCTGTTCACAATCTACATAAACGACATAGATGAGGGCATAAAGAGCGACATCGGCAAGTTTGCCGATGACACCAAAATAGGCCGTCGAATTCATTCTGACGAGGACATTCGAGCACTCCAGGAAGATTTGAATAGACTGATGCAGTGGTCGGAGAAGTGGCAGATGCAGTTTAATATAGACAAATGCAAAGTTCTAAATGTTGGACAGGACAATAACCATGCCACATATAAACTAAATAATGTAGATCTTAATATTACGGATTGCGAAAAAGATTTAGGAGTTCTGGTTAGCAGTAATCTGAAACCAAGACAACAGTGCATAAGTGTTCGCAATAAAGCTAATAGAATCCTTGGCTTCATATCAAGAAGCATAAATAATAGGAGTCCTCAGGTTGTTCTTCAACTCTATACATCCTTGGTTAGGCCTCATTTAGATTATGCTGCACAGTTTTGGTCACCGTATTACAGAATGGATATAAATTCTCTGGAAAATGTACAAAGGAGGATGACAAAGATGATCCCATGTATCAGAAACCTTCCCTATGAGGATAGACTGAGGGCCCTGAAACTGCACTCTCTAGAAAGACGTAGAATTAGGGGGGATATGATTGAGGTGTATAAATGGAAGACAGGAATAAATAAATGGGATGTAAATAGTGTGCTGAAAATATCTAGCCTAGACAGGACTCGCAGCAATGGTTTTAAGTTGGAAAAATTCAGATTCAGGAGGGATATAGGAAAGTACTGGTTTGGTAATAGAGTTGTGGATGAGTGGAACAAACTCCCAAGTACCGTTATAGAGGCCAGAACGTTGTGTAGCTTTAAAAATAGGTTGGATAAATACATGAGTAGATGTGGGTGGGTGTGAGTTAGACCTGATAGCTTGTGCTAACAGGTCGGTTGCCGTGTTCCTCCCTTAAGTCAATGTGACCTGACCTGACTAGGTTGGGTGTATTGGCTTAAGCCGGTAGGAGACTTGGACCTGCCTCGCATGGGCCAGTAGGCCTTCTGCAGTGTTCCTTCGTTCTTATGTTCTTATGTTCTTATATGCAACAGTTAGGTATCTTTATTTCGAAACGTTTCGCCTACACAGTAGGCTTCATCAGTCGAGTACAGAAAAGTTGATAGAAGCAGAAGATACTTGAAGGCGATGTAATCTGACCACCTCAAAACTTTAAGGGTGATGGACTGATTACATCGTCTTCAAGTATCTTCTGCTTCTATCAACTTTTCTGTACTCGACTGAAGAAGCCTACTGTGTAGGCGAAACGTTTCGAAATAAAGATACCTAACTGTTGCATATGTGTCTTACCTAACAACCTGTCGGTATTTTATACCATTTTAATGTTCACTCCAACAACAGTTCCATTTCCACTTCCACTGGCTCTACTATGTCTCAGTAAATATGTTACTATAAGGGATTGAAAAAAGTCTATTAATAAAGATACCTAAGTGTTGTACATGTGAATTATTCATCCTATGGGTATTATATATCTTTAATAGTATCTTTATTTCTACATGTACAAGGTATACAGGCCTAACTGACATCAATGACATACCACTATATAGAAAGCCCCTTGTTATGCAGAGCATTTCCCGTTCATTCAACTGTTAACCTTGCTACTGGCAAGCCACTAGTCTCAACGGGGATGGGAAGTTTTACACTCTACAAGGACACTGTACTCTTCCACGATGTCTCATCTTGAAGATTGAGACACTTACGCAACATATGGGAATCTTTATTCAGGAAACGTTTCGCCACACAGTGGCTTCATCAGTCCAATACAAAGTAGAAAGGCGTAAGGAGACGAGTAGTTTGAGGTAATCAGTTCCTCAGCCTGGAGTCGATGTGTTCAGTCCATCAATCTTGTAGAAATGTACAGCATAGGGCCGTAGACGTGGCTTATATACTGTAGTGAGGTGAGGCGAAGCAGGAGGAGGTGGGGTCATAGTGGTATCATCCACTAGTCGAAGTAAGTCTTCGTCCAAAGGTTGGACAAGAGTTGAAGAATTCTTTGTAACAAGATCCCATGATGCTGCAGTGTCTGAGAGTTGTGTGCCTTTCTACTTTGTATTGAACCGATGAAGCCACTGTGTGGCGAAACGTTTCCTGAATAAAGATTCCCATATGTTGCATAAGCGTCTCAATCTTCAACTTGTCGGTTTTTCAAACCATTCATCACAAATGTCTCACCTTGTTAAGATTAAACCTGGAAGTTCTGTGGTGAATGAAGCTTGTACTTGCTGCTGCCCTAAAAAAGCAGCCTGCAGGTCAAGTTCTCCGGAATATCGACCCTGAAGAACGCCTTCCTTGTCGCCTGTAATTGCGATAAGGAGGCCAAAAACATCCTGTACACTACTGCCATCAAGACCCTGCATGACCGAGGCTTTGAAATCCCCACCTCGCCTTACTTGAAGGCGAAACGTTATCTTCGTGAAACGTCTTGATAGAATCGTCACCGTCCTCTCAAGTGAAGAACTCAAGTTGTACCACCACTAATATTACACCTCACTCTAAGCTAATTTTTACCCTCTGTGTCCATGTATTGTTTGTAGCGGCTTGACAAAGCTCCTGAAGAGAGAAACGTTGCCACAAGAAAATGTCACATTAGTTGCACTTGTGTACTTTTACTTTACAGAACTCATCACCCATCGAGGAACAGAAAATCTGGGCTTCGGTGGAAACCATTATCAAGACACCAAACGCCTCATCTATGATTCAAGATCACCTTCAATGACATCGTTATGGCTGCCCAAGCTCTGACTGATGGACTGGCTATTTCGTATTACTTTATTCACCCTAGCCACATCGAGCCAGAACGTTTTAAACGTCTCTCTCCCTACTGGACCTGCTATTCACATAACCACGCTACAAAGGACTGCCCCATCAAGAATACAAAATTCTGGACCAACTGTCGAAGTGAAGGACTTACTAAAGCTGCACCACTACCAACTCTGCCCCAACATGACTAAACTGGAAGGGTGCCCATCATACCCTTGCAACCAAGTATCTACTGAGGAAAGAAGTTGTGACCAAGATAATTCAAGAAGAAATTAAGAAGAACTTCTAGATCGCCTACATATGCTATAATCACAAAACTTCAGACTGACACTGCTAAGATGCAAGCTTAAGCTCTCGCTTCACACACGGAGGGCCCGGGCTCGATTCCCGGCGGGGTGGAAACATTTCGACATGTTTCCTTACACCTGTTGTCATGTTTACCTAGCAGCAAATAGGTACCTGGGTGTTAGTCGACTGGTGTGGGTCGCATCCTGGGGGACAAGACTGAGGACCCAAATGGGTCCTGACACTTCTACAACCACTCCCATCGCCAACAACGCTGATTATTCTGCCTGAACCACCGTCTCCCAACCTGTTGATACACCACCAATACACCTCTCCACTGTTCCTGCCACCACCATGGTAGACTCGCCTACTGAATCTACTGCCAATGAAGATATCGATGACTCCAGTACACCCTCATGGGAAAACCTTACCTTCTACACTTCTCTAACACTGACACCATGACCTGCACTGACCTCTACAAAGGCCTCGGTGCAGAAACTGTCAAGTATATTTGCAAGCCACCTCTTCACTTCACACTTACCCAAGTTCTGGAATTCATCAAGCCTCTACGTTTAACCTCTCCAGGAGCAGCTTCAGAAAATATAAAAATGGCTCCTCTACAACCTGCCTCCTTAATTAATCACGTCAAATACCACCACCAGTGAGGTGCCCTCTGATGTTTCTACCTGCCTGTCTTGTTCTGCGACCTAGCCTGCTGCCAGCTTCCCAAAACTGAAGACCTCCAACCACCACAAGACCGTTGCAACAGAGCCTGTTCCTCCTGATTCTCCATTCTGTCCCACGAGCTTCTAGCTGCTGGGTTAACCCCTAGCACTTTCTCTACGACTGTCGACACTCTTCCCCAAGGCTATTTCCCGTCCTTCCCGCTCACACCACAGGGAGTCTTACCTAAACTCTGTTGTTGTTGTTGTTGTTGTTGTTGTTGTTGTTGTTGCTGTTGTTGTTGTTGTTGTTGTTGTTGTTGTTGTTGTTGTTGTTGTTGTTGTTGCTGTTGTTGCTGTTGTTGTTGTTGTTGTTGTTGTTGTTGAGGAGCATTTCGGGAAAATTAGGTCAGTTTTGTCTCAGGATGCGACCCACACTGGCCGACTAACACCCAGGGACACATTTTACTGATGGGTGAACATAGGCAACCGGTGTAAGGAAACACGCCCAATGTATTCACCCCCGGCGGGAATCGAGCCCAGACACTCAGCGTGTGAAGCGAGAGCTTTTGCACCAGACCACGGTGGTCCGTGGCCTGGTGGTCATGGTGGCCACTTAAGGATACAGAGGATACTTGTCTCGGACTGTACAGCCATCTAAGCATATCAAGTTTGTATTAAGAATCGGCACTGAGACCAAAAGTTACACTGATCGGAACATATGGCCAGCATTAGCGTTAGGAGAAATTTTGTACACTACTACTGACAAATACCACCACTACTGTGAAGGGGTAGCCCATGGCTCTATGGCAGACTACTGCAACAGTGTGAAGTTGTCCATTATAGGGCCCTTGCTGGACATCAGTGGTACGAGAGTGACTACTGGACCAGGGCAGCAGTGGCTACCAGTACTGGTTTAATCATCCATGTTTGCAAACACTAGGACAAGATCAAAGACGTAGACGATGTCTGGAAGCCTAGTTATCTGCCTTCAACACCAAAGAACGTAATACTGGGAACTACAAAATTTAAGAAAACATTGATGTACATGATACTCAACCAGGCAAAGCACGACAGGAGTCACATGATCCCATGATCTACCTGTCCTTATCCCAATATATATACACTATATATATATATATATATATATATATATATATATATATATTATATATATATATCATCTTTTTAACGTCCGTATGTCAGAAGTGATCAAGGTCCCAGGACCGATACGTTTACTAATATGTCCTAGTGTTGACCATGTTTCTTTGTAGACCAATTTGTCGGTATCAATTACCAATGTTTTTGCCGCTAAATGTTTTACAGATCTCAATCGATAAATTGTGAAATAAATGTAATCAAATTTAAACGAAAAAGGAAATACCCCAACCTTTTATACCGAAAGACGCTGGCGCCTTAATAAGGCATACTAGTGTGGAAAGTCACTCCACCCAGATATTCAGCTCCTAACCCCGAGCAATAATTACTCAAATCACGCAACGACGTTAAATTTAATTTGATCAAAATTGTATACATCAGTAGTCTGTGTGAGAGTTACGGTGGGAACAAAATCAGTATTCGAATCAGAACTTGAGAAACGATGGAAGAGGATTCTATTCGTACTTTTAGCCCTGACGGTTAGTAACCCAGGATAAACCAATAAATTCTTATTTTCATTGGGTCCCTTTAATCCTTCTGTGGGGGGGAGGGAGCCTCTTCCCAGGATGCGACCCACAACAATCTCCTAACACCCAGGTACCTACTTAGTGCTAGGTGAGCTAAGGAGGGGGTATCACTACGGTGGGCCACGGCAGCAGCGGCGAGACCACTGGCTTACCCAGGTAGGCACCTCAGTCTTCAAACTCAATACCCTTGAATTCAGAATGATTTTTATCAGATTATTCAAGCATTGTTCCTAGCCTAAAAATTAATAACTTGGCCTAGTAACTAATCGTCAAACTCTTTCGCAGGTGTGTGTATACTACGTTATATATGGCTCACCAGCCGTCACTATTGACGCAACAGTAGTCAAGCTTCCGACACCTCTTCCGTAGGCCCCTCAGGGAAAGTTCCTTGACGCTGGCGAGGGGCTCTTGATCTAGGGAATTGGATCTGTGATCTAGTTCCCTGAAATGAGTATGAATACCTTCC
Organism: Cherax quadricarinatus; assembly: GCF_038502225.1. Classification (NCBI taxonomy): domain Eukaryota; kingdom Metazoa; phylum Arthropoda; class Malacostraca; order Decapoda; family Parastacidae; genus Cherax; species Cherax quadricarinatus. Next base: position 10,058,957 of record NC_091382.1, read on the forward strand.
ATCCCCGCACCCCACAGGCGCTGTATAATACCTACGGGTTTATAGCTCCCCCCTCTCATGATCATAATAATCTCCCGTAAACCTGAGTCACTGCTGTTACTGTAACAAGACTAGCCTTGTGAAGACAAGTTACAGAACAAGGTTTTACACACGTTTCGCCTCCTGTGTAGATCAGTATAAAGTCATGACTCTATAATGCTCTAAACAGAGCGAAATGATATCCCAATAAGAGCTCCTGTCTGGTGTCTTTTCTTTATCATTGACAACACATCATTAAGTTAGGTCAGGTAAGGTTCGTCAGGAAACAGGACAAGTGTTTCTCTTAGTCCTATGATGACCCGCCACTGGAGCTTATGGTCATCTGCCGAGGCCTTCCACTGGCTTGCCAGTCCACCACTTTAAAAATTATAGTTATGATTATAGCACGTCATTTGTGTTCAATTTGCCCAAACCAGCCATAACAGCAACACTTCACGAGTGAAGAGGTCGTTAGACAACAATTACTCTTGAACTAACGCGTCTTGCTGTTGCAACTGTTATAGAACTTTCGAGTGACGAGTCTCGTAATAGTTATCTCTAGAAATCCCTCCATAATTAGTCGTCTTAAGGCCAGGGCTCTTGATTCAAGAAATTATAGGTACTAACCCTTAAACTGAATAAAATTTAATAGCAATTTCCCAGGTGTTATGCGAGTTAACTGTAGTACTGTCAGCACGACGGGTGAGACTACCCAAGTCCTTAGCACCAAGTGATAGTAACTCCAGCTCTGCTGGATGGAAACCTCTGAAGCTGTCGTAGCTGATAAATTTAAAGGAATACCTGACGATATCTCATTTTCCTGATATCCCTCAGGTCAGGCTGACAGATTTCAACCCCTTGTATGAGCAACATCCTGCGTGATGGACTAATGGCAGGAAAACAGACAGCTTTTATTCCCACTGTGTAGCTGTCATACTGAACAGTGTAGCAACACACTACTGGTGTTACCACTGTGTAACTATCATGTAGAATAGTGTAGTGATTATATACACCTGGAAAATCCTAGAGGGACTAGTACCGAACTTGCATACGAAAATCACAACGAAAGCAAAAGACTTGGTAGACGATGCAACATCCCCCCAATGAAAAGCATGGGTGTCACTAGCACGTTAAGAGACAACACAATAAGTGTCAGGTGCCCGAGACTGTTCAACTGCCTCCCAGCATACATAAGGGGGATTACCAATAGACCCCTGGCAGTCTTCAAGCAGGCACTAGACAAGCACCTAAAGTCGGTACCTAACCAGCCGGGCTGTGGCTCGTACGTTGGTTTGCGTGCAGCCAGCAGTAATAGCCTGGTTGATCAGGCTCTGATCCACCAGGAGGCCTGGTCACAGACCGGGCCGCGGGGGCGTTGACCCCCGGAACTCTCCAGGTAAACTCCAGGTAAGCAGCACACTGCTGGTGTTACCACTGTGTAACTATCATATAGAATAGTATAGCAGCACACTGCTGGTGTTACCACTGTGTAACTATCATATAGAATAGTATAGCAGCACACTGCTGGTGTTACCACTGTGTAACTATCATATAGAATAGTATAGCAGCAGTCTAGTGTGTCCAATTTTGCTAAATATAAAAATTAGCTATAACTTATTAGGAGGTTTCTGATGACGTATTTGTTATACAGTCATAAGTAAACGGAGTGTCGAGCCTCCACTTATGTTGAATGACCCAAATGGGTTTAGTGCTCCGCAAAGACACACTGCACCGAGGCTTGAGAGGTTAAAGAAAATATTCCCGGGAAAGCGCTAAAGCCATACGGGGGGTCACACAGCGTCAGGGAAATGGGAGTTTGATCCGAAGAAAGAGCGACTCAGCTTACATGGATCAAAAGCCTTTCACCAGTACTGATAGGAGTTATGCTGTGACCTACACTGATACAGAGTTCTTGACCCAAGAAATTGAGCCTGCTCAACCATTCCTTGGATCAAACCTAATTACCTCCAATCACCAAGTGCTATACGACTCCTGCGGGTTTAGCGCTTTCCTGTGATAAAAATTCTGGGAACAAAACGGAACTCTCAGAAGCAGAACCCTGACAAAAACGGAACACCTGAGTGTTGAGAGATGGAACTTACACCACATGGTGTATCAGTACACTGGGTGATGACACCACTACCAGGGTGCCAATACTGACGACATGCTCAACACTGGCTGGTGACACCACCACCATATTGACGACACCCTCAACACTGGCTGGTGACACCACCACCATATTGACGACACCCTCAACAATGGCTGGTGACACCATCACCATACTGACGACACCCTCAACACTGGCTGGTGACACCACCACACTGACGACACCCTCAACACTGGCTGGTGACACCATCACCACACTGACGACACCCTCAACACTGGCTGGTGACACCATCACCACACTGACGACACCCTCAACACTGGCTGGTGACACCACCACCATATTGACGACACCCTCAACACTGGCTGGTGACACCACCACCATATTGACGACACCCTCAACACTGGCTGGTGACACCACCACCATATTGACGACACCCTCAACACTGGCTGGTGACACCACCACCACACTGACGACACCCTCAACAATGGCTGGTGACACCATCACCATACTGACGACACCCTCAACACTGGCTGGTGACACCACCACCATATTGACGACACCCTCAACACTGGCTGGTGACACCACCACCATATTGATGACACCCTCAACACTGGCTGGTGACACCATCACCACACTGACGACACCCTCAACACTGGCTGGTGACACCACCATACTGACGACACCCTCAACACTGGCTGGTGACACCACCATACTGACGACACCCTCAACACTGGCTGGTGACACCACCATACTGACGACACCCTCAACACTGGCTGGTGACACCATCACCACACTGACGACACCCTCAACACTGGCTGGTGACACCATCACCACACTGACGACACCCTCAACACTGGCTGGTGACACCATCACCACACTGACGACACCCTCAACACTGGCTGGTGACACCATCACCACACTGACGACACCCTCAACACTGGCTGGTGACACCATCACCACACTGACGACACCCTCAACACTGGCTGGTGACACCATCACCACACTGACGACACCCTCAACACTGGCTGGTGACACCACCACCATATTGACGACACCCTCAACACTGGCTGGTGACACCACCACCATATTGACGACACCCTCAACACTGGCTGGTGACACCACCACCATATTGACGACACCCTCAACACTGGCTGGTGACACCACCACCATATTGACGACACCCTCAACACTGGCTGGTGACACCACCACCCCACTGACGACACCCTCAACACTGGCTGGTGACACCACCACCATATTGACGACACCCTCAACACTGGCTGGTGACACCACCACCACACTGACGACACCCTCAACACTGGCTGGTGACACCACCATACTGACGACACCCTCAACACTGGCTGGTGACACCACCACCACACTGACGACACCCTCAACACTGGCTGGTGACACCACCACCATATTGACGACACCCTCAACACTGGCTGGTGACACCACCACCACACTGACGACACCCTCAACACTGGCTGGTGACACCACCACCATATTGACGACACCCTCAACACTGGCTGGTGACACCACCACCACACTGACGACACCCTCAACACTGGCTGGTGACACCGCCACCACACTGACGACACCCTCAACACTGGCTGGTGACACCACCACCACACTGACGACACCCTCAACACTGGCTGGTGACACCATCACCACACTGACGACACCCTCAACACTGGCTGGTGACACCACCACCACACTGACGACACCCTCAACACTGGCTGGTGACACCACCACCACACTGACGACACCCTCAACACTGGCTGGTGACACCACCACCACACTGACGACACCCTCAACACTGGCTAGTGACACCACTACCAGTGTACAATCCCTATATGTACACTCTGGATATTTTAATAATTAAAGCAAGCTGCGGTACACTGGCATAATTAAAATAAAAAAACTCTTGTCAAACAGGGAAAAAACTAATGAAAGCAGCACCGTGAAAATACTCATCTGTAATCTGGGTGGGAATGTAAACATGCCGACACCATTTCATTCCACTGAAAGCTGTGGTTTAATGTGGAATGACCACACATTAAACAAAGACACGCTCTATTGCAATTATTGTATTCAACGCCATAAAAACGATAGAGTTAAACGCACAGCTAAAGCGACACAATTAAAACGAGAGTTAAACCAACACAGTAGGCTTTGAAGGGTATTCAAGCGAAGAGATTACAGGATGAAAATACAGTTCTCAGCGGAATACAAACACATGATATACGCCTGGTACATTAACATATCCACACAGAATACTGAAACTCGTTCAGAGTCCCTGTCGGGTAGACTTGCAAACGCAGTTATCACAGAATACTGAAACTCGTTCAGAGTCCCTGTCGGGTAGACTTGCAAACGCAGTTATCACAGAATACTGAAACTCGTTCAGAGTCCCTGTCGGGTAGACTTGCAAACGCAGTTATCACAGAATACTGAAACTCGTTCAGAGTCCCTGTCGGGTAGACTGGCAAACGCAGTTATCACAGAATACTGAAACTCGTTCAGAGTCCCTGTCGGGTAGACTGGCAAACGCAGTTATCACAGAATACTGAAACTCGTTCAGAGTCCCTGTCGGGTAGACTTGCAAACGCAGTTATCACAGAATACTGAAACTCGTTCACAGTCCCTGTCGGGTAGACTGGCAAACGCAGTTATCACTCGGTACTGGTGGTAAACAAAACCGACAAGTTGATGAATAAGATATATTCAACACATATTTATTGCTGGAACGTTCGCCTGCACAACAACCCGTTGTGCAGGCGATTTATTTTAGTAATAAAAACTTTGGAGTGTTGCACAAGCGTCTTATTCATCTGCCTGTTGTGGTGTTGCTGGTAGCAGTGATCAAATTCTACGAGCGTCGCTGCTTGTTCTTGTAGTAATCTAATCTTTCTACAATAGTTATTGCTTGTCCTTGTAATTAAGCTTCTACGAGGGTTATCACTTGCACTGTTGGTATAATCTACACGATTAGTCAACTAACATTCCATAAGTTCCAAAGGATTTTGAACCACTACGACGAGAGATTTCTACCAAGCAGCTGAAAGACTAGGTACGATTAAAGACGTTACTCTTCCTTTCCTCGGATAAAACCCATCACCCAGGTGCAGAATGACCCTAAAGGTTAGTCGCTTCCTAGTAAATTTAATAATAATAATAATAATAATAATAATAATAATAATAATAATAATAATAATAATAATAATAATAATACATACATACATATACATACATACATACAACCGTCTGTACAGTAAATATTCTTTATATTTTATCGATTTTGTTAACGTGTAATGTTTAATTATATTATCACAGCGTCATGTGTTAGTTATAAGTTATAAGTGTTAGTTATAAGTTATAAGTGGGTGGAATATAAGGTATCAGTCTTCAAGTTAGTTGACCGATAGAGGGATAATTATGGGACATAAGATAAGTGGTGGCTTAACGATTCTTTACGAATCAGTGTGGTGGAGCTGCGAGCAGTCGAGAGTATCTGGTGCTGAGTAAAACACTTGGGGGAGGGGGGGCGAAACGCTGACTTTTCATTAAACACGTTTCACCCACAGGAGGCTCCAAGTAGTGCTTGATAACTGTCTCTTGTAGGCGAAACGTCAGATTTAACATATCTGCTTCTGTTGTTCTACAAGTCCCGTGTACCTGCAATTGTTGTGGCAACGTTTCGCTCTCCAGGAGCTTTGTCAAGAATGTGAAGCCTTAAAGCTCCTGTAGAGCGAAACGTTGCCACAATAGTTGCATCTACATCCAATTACTTGCTGACTTTTGTCTGGCACTCACATCAACCCCAATTTTGGGAAACATTGTTCACCACATAATCATATAAATCGTGAATTTATATTATGCTTATAAACACAAGTCCAATATGGCTGCCAACTGCTAATCTGATGTCATCACGTGACAGCAAAACCTCAAAATAATAAATTATTTTAATTACTAATATTTCTGTTATGATTACTTTTACCATGGGCAAGCGCTAAACCCACACGGATCATTCAGTTCCCTTCACTGACATTAAGAGACGTTCTTCAAATGTATATAAAATGAATTTAAAAAGGCCCCCCACCTACTGCTAATCCTGTGATGTTATTAATATGCAGTCGAAATGGCTGGTGGAACTCCGCTCCAGTATAATGTATGCTGCAGTATAATGTATGCTGCAGTATAATGTATGCTGCAGTATGTATGCTGCAGTATAATGTATGCTGCAGTATAATGTATGCTGCAGTATAATGTATGCTGCAGTATAATGTATGCTGCAGTATAATGTATGCTGCAGTATAATGTATGCTGCAGCATAATGTATGCTGCAGTATAATGTATGCTACAGTATAATGTATGCTGCAGTATAATGTATGCTGCAGTATAATGTATGCTGCAGTATAATGTATGCTGCAGTATAATGCTGCAGTATAATGCTGCAGTATAATGTATGCTGCAGTATAATGTATGCTGCAGTATAATGCTACAGTATAATGTATGCTGCAGTATAATGTATGCTGCAGTATAATGCTACAGTATAATGTATGCTGCAGTATAATGTATGCTGCAGTATAATGTATGCTGCAGCATAATGTATGCTGCAGTATAATGTATGCTGCAGTATAATGCTACAGTATAATGTATGCTGCAGTATAATGTATGCTGCAGTATAATGTATGCTGCAGCATAATGTATGCTGCAGTATAATCTATGCTGCAGTATAATGTATGCTGAAGTATAATGCTACAGTATAATGTATGCTGCAGTATAATGTATGCTGCAGTATAATGCTACAGTATAATGTATGCTGCACTATAATGTATGCTGCAGTATAATGCTACAGTATAATGTATGCTGCAGTATAATGTATGCTGCAGTATAATGTATGCTCCAGTATAATGCTACAGTATAATGTATGCTGCAGTATAATGTATGCTGCAGTATAATGTATGCTGCAGTATAATGTATGCTGCAGTATAATGTATGCTGCAGTATAATGTATGCTGCAGTATAATGTATGCTCCAGTATAATGCTGCAGTATAATGTATGCTGCAGTATAATGTATGCTGCAGTATAATGTATGCTCCAGTATAATGTATGCTGCAGTATAGTGTATGCTGCAGTATAGTGTATGCTGCAGTATAATGTATGTTGCAGTATGTATGCTGCAGTATAATGTATGCTGCAGTATAATGTATGCTGCAGTATAATGTATGCTGCAGTATAATGTATGCTGCAGTATAATGTATGCTGCAGCATAATGTATGCTCCAGTATAATGCTACAGTATAATGTATGCTGCAGTATAATGTATGCTGCAGTATGTATGCTCCAGTATAATGCTGCAGTATAATGTATGCTGCAGTATAATGTATGCTGCAGTATAATGCTTAAGTATAATGTATGCTGCAGTATAATGTATGCTGCAGTATGTATGCTCCAGTATAATGCTACAGTATAATGTATGCTGCAGTATAATGTATGCTGCAGTATAATGTATGCTCCAGTATAATGTATGCTGCAGTATAGTGTTTGCTGCAGTATAATGTATGCTGCAGTATAATGTATGTTGCAGTATGTATGCTGCAGTATGTATGCTGCAGTATAATGTATGCTGCAGTATAATGTATGCTGCAGTATAATGTATGCTGCAGTATAATGTATGCTGCAGTATAATGTATGCTGCAGTATAATGTATGCTGCAGTATAATGTATGCTGCAGTATAATGTATGCTGCAGTATAATGTATGCTGCAGTATAATGTATGCTCCAGTATAATGCTGCAGTATAATGTATGCTGCAGTATAATGCAGTATAATGTATGCTGCAGTATAATGCTGCAGTATAATGTATGCTGCAGTATAATGTATGCTGCAGTATAATGTATGCTGCAGTATAATGTATGCTGCAGTATAATGTATGCTGCAGTATAATGTATGCTGCAGTATAATGTATGCTGCAGTATAGTGTATGCTGCAGTATAATGTATGCTGCAGTATAATGTATGCTGCAGTATAATGTATAACGAATGCTGTTGTATGTATGCTGCAGTGTAATGAATGCTGCTGTATGTATGCTGCAGTGTAATGAATGCTGCTGTATGTATGCTGCAGTGTAATGAATGCTGCTGTATGTATGCTGCAGTGTAATGAATGCTGGTTTCCCCCGCCTTTTGGTCTAAATCCCCACCTGTTCCCGTTTCCCCTCCCAGAGTTGAACCACCCGGCCGGTGGTCTCCCATGGGTTCTTCCACTTTTCCCGTTGGTTTGGCCATGGTTTCGAAACCCACCTGTTCCGGGGTTGCCATGGTTTTAATTTTCCACCCTTCCCTTTTTGGTTGGCCATTGGGGTCCCCGGAATCCCCTGTTGGGGGTCTTCCCAGGGGCGGAATCCCACCTTTTGGTCTACCTTTTGGGTTCTCGAATCCACCCGTTTCCGATTTGGCCCTCGCCATGAGTTTTCGAAAATCAAACCCGTTCCTGCTAGCCCTTCCGCCATGGTTAATCCCCCCCTTCCTTTTCCCATGGGTTAATCCCGCCCGTTCCTGGTCCCCGGGGCCCGTCCCACCCTTCCCTTTCCCTTGCCATGGGTTTCGAACCCCCACCCTTCCGTGTTGAGGGTTTAGGGCGCCCCAACACAAGTCACCTGGAATCTTGGTTCGAACATTAAAGATTCGGGCCGCAATTGGGAAATTTTTTGGGTTCCCCAGAAAAAAAATCAATTTCAGGGCTCTGCAATTAACCATTTGGAGAGGATGTTCCACCTTTGGATACCCCTACCAGTGATTTTGCCCTCTCTGTGCCTGCCCCTTTTATCCTGCCTCCTTTTTTACGGCCAGTCTTTTTTTTTCTTTTCTCCGATTCCCCCTTTTTCCCCACATCTGTTGAAATTAGCACAGGCCGGGGCTGTGTGACACTTAGAGGGGGTTGCTGTTTCCATGTGTCTAATTTCATCTGTATTATAAACCAAATTTTTGGTCAACTCTACTACAATTTGATTTTAGAGTTGCCATTGTTTTAACTTTCATGTAGTCGCCGGTATATACTTTCTCTTTATTGCTTATTTGTGTATTGTTAGCAACCATTATGGTAGAAAAAAGTGAATCGTCTCTGGAGCGCTAAACCCGTGTGTGGGAGGGTCATTCATGGCAGGTATACTCACCTATTTGTACTCACCTATTAGTGGTTGCAGTGGTCGATACATAGCTCCTGACCCCGCCTCTTCACTGATCGATACTAGGTCCTCTCTCCACCTGATCCATGAGCTTTATCATACATAATCTTAAAACTATGTATGGTTCCTGCCTCCACTACGTCACTTACCAGACTATTCCACTTCCTGACAACTTTATGACTAAAGATATACTTCCTAACATCCCTCTGACTCATCTGGGTCTTCAACTTCCAATTGTGACCTCTTGTTTCTGTGTCCCATCTCTGGAACATCCTGTCTGCCCATCTCATCTATTCCTTGCAGCATTTTGTATGTCGTTATTATGTCTCCCCTAACCCTCCTGTGCTGTGGAGGTTTGATCCTCATCTTCACTGACTATTCCTATATTGTCAACAACAGCGTCAATCATGGTAAAGAGACGGGAATATTATTACTAATACTACTGTAACTGTTATTCCACTGACAGTAATACGTCAGTATGGGTCATACATAGTCATCCGAGTTACGTCAGTTTATGTACGCAGATACACACTTGTGTGTGTATGTGCAGCACGTTGTTGCCAAGTGTGATTGGCTTGTTAGCTTTACAGGCCTCGACCGCATGAAGGTCATTAAGGCTGCATGTCATTTGTACACCAGTCAAGGATAAG